>NW_027445672.1:0-278797 GCF_035582795.1 Mycteria americana
TGTGGCAGCAAATGCAGTTCCAAGGGACAGTGAAAACCAGCTAGAGCTTTCAGTGCTGGCAGCTTTCCTGTGGGCGCAATCTCTGGACGTTTCCAATTTGGCAGCCGGGCTCTGCCAGAGAGAGATACAGAGTGTTGCCCCATTACGAAGCAATGCTTTAGCAGAGCGCGAATGTCTGTGTGGCAGCGAATGCAGTTCCAAGGGACAGTGAAAACCAGCTAGAGCTTTCAGTGCTGGCAGCTTTCCTGTGGGCGCAATCTCTGGACGTTTCCAATTTGGCAGCCGGGCTCTGCCAGAGAGAGAGACAGAGTGTTGCCCCATTACGAAGCAATGCTTTAGCAGAGCGCGAATGTCTGTGTGGCAGCGAATGCAGTTCCAAGGGACAGTGAAAACCAGCTAGAGCTTTCAGTGCTGGCAGCTTTCCTGTGGGCGCAATCTCTGGACGTTTCCAATTTGGCAGCCGGGCTCTGCCAGAGAGAGATACAGAGTGTTGCCCCATTACGAAGCAATGCTTTAGCAGAGCGCGAATGTCTGTGTGGCAGCGAATGCAGTTCCAAGGGACAGTGAAAACCAGCTAGAGCTTTCAGTGCTGGCAGCTTTCCTGTGGGCGCAATGTCTGGACGTTTCCAATTTGGCAGCCGGGCTCTGCCAGAGAGAGAGACAGAGTGTTGCCCCATTAGGAAGCAATGCTTTAGCAGAGCGCGAATGTCTGTGTGGCAGCGAATGCAGTTCCAAGGGACAGTGAAAACCAGCTAGAGCTTTCAGTGCTGGCAGCTTTCCTGTGGGCGCAATCTCTGGACGTTTCCAATTTGGCAGCCGGGCTCTGCCAGAGAGAGATACAGAGTGTTGCCCCATTACGAAGCAATGCTTTAACAGAGCGCGAATGTCTGTGTGGCAGCGAATGCAGTTCCAAGGGACAGTGAAAACCAGCTAGAGCTTTCAGTGCTGGCAGCTTTCCTGTGGGCGCAATCTCTGGACGTTTCCAATTTGGCAGCCGGGCTCTGCCAGAGAGAGATACAGAGTGTTGCCCCATTACGAAGCAATGCTTTAGCAGAGCGCGAATGTCTGTGTGGCAGCGAATGCAGTTCCAAGGGACAGTGAAAACCAGCTAGAGCTTTCAGTGCTGGCAGCTTTCCTGTGGGCGCAATGTCTGGACGTTTCCAATTTGGCAGCCGGGCTCTGCCAGAGAGAGAAACAGAGTGTTGCCCCATTACGAAGCAATGCTTTAGCAGAGCGCGAATGTCTGTGTGGCAGCGAATGCAGTTCCAAGGGACAGTGAAAACCAGCTAGAGCTTTCAGTGCTGGCAGCTTTCCTGTGGGCGCAATCTCTGGACGTTTCCAATTTGGCAGCCGGGCTCTGCCAGAGAGAGATACAGAGTGTTGCCCCATTACGAAGCAATGCTTTAGCAGAGCGCGAATGTCTGTGTGGCAGCGAATGCAGTTCCAAGGGACAGTGAAAACCAGCTAGAGCTTTCAGTGCTGGCAGCTTTCCTGTGGGCGCAATCTCTGGACGTTTCCAATTTGGCAGCCGGGCTCTGCCAGAGAGAGATACAGAGTGTTGCCCCATTAGGAAGCAATGCTTTAGCAGAGCGCGAATGTCTGTGTGGCAGCAAATGCAGTTCCAAGGGACAGTGAAAACCAGCTAGAGCTTTCAGTGCTGGCAGCTTTCCTGTGGGCGCAATCTCTGGACGTTTCCAATTTGGCAGCCGGGCTCTGCCAGAGAGAGATACAGAGTGTTGCCCCATTAGGAAGCAATGCTTTAGCAGAGCGCGAATGTCTGTGTGGCAGCGAATGCAGTTCCAAGGGACAGTGAAAACCAGCTAGAGCTTTCAGTGCTGGCAGCTTTCCTGTGGGCGCAATCTCTGGACGTTTCCAATTTGGCAGCCGGGCTCTGCCAGAGAGAGATACAGAGTGTTGCCCCATTACGAAGCAATGCTTTAGCAGAGCGCGAATGTCTGTGTGGCAGCGAATGCAGTTCCAAGGGACAGTGAAAACCAGCTAGAGCTTTCAGTGCTGGCAGCTTTCCTGTGGGCGCAATCTCTGGACGTTTCCAATTTGGCAGCCGGGCTCTGCCAGAGAGAGATACAGAGTGTTGCCCCATTACGAAGCAATGCTTTAGCAGAGCGCGAATGTCTGTGTGGCAGCGAATGCAGTTCCAAGGGACAGTGAAAACCAGCTAGAGCTTTCAGTGCTGGCAGCTTTCCTGTGGGCGCAATCTCTGGACGTTTCCAATTTGGCAGCTGGGCTCTGCCAGAGAGAGATACAGAGTGTTGCCCCATTAGGAAGCAATGCTTTAGCAGAGCGCGAATGTCTGTCTGGCAGCGAATGCAGTTCCAAGGGACAGTGAAAACCAGCTAGAGCTTTCAGTGCTGGCAGCTTTCCTGTGGGCGCAATCTCTGGACGTTTCCAATTTGGCAGCCGGGCTCTGCCAGAGAGAGAGACAGAGTGTTGCCCCATTACGAAGCAATGCTTTAGCAGAGCGCGAATGTCTGTGTGGCAGCGAATGCAGTTCCAAGGGACAGTGAAAACCAGCTAGAGCTTTCAGTGCTGGCAGCTTTCCTGTGGGCGCAATCTCTGGACGTTTCCAATTTGGCAGCCGGGCTCTGCCAGAGAGAGATACAGAGTGTTGCCCCATTACGAAGCAATGCTTTAGCAGAGCGCGAATGTCTGTGTGGCAGCGAATGCAGTTCCAAGGGACAGTGAAAACCAGCTAGAGCTTTCAGTGCTGGCAGCTTTCCTGTGGGCGCAATCTCTGGACGTTTCCAATTTGGCAGCCGGGCTCTGCCAGAGAGAGATACAGAGTGTTGCCCCATTAGGAAGCAATGCTTTAGCAGAGCGCGAATGTCTGTGTGGCAGCGAATGCAGTTCCAAGGGACAGTGAAAACCAGCTAGAGCTTTCAGTGCTGGCAGCTTTCCTGTGGGCGCAATCTCTGGACGTTTCCAATTTGGCAGCCGGGCTCTGCCAGAGAGAGATACAGAGTGTTGCCCCATTACGAAGCAATGCTTTAGCAGAGCGCGAATGTCTGTGTGGCAGCGAATGCAGTTCCAAGGGACAGTGAAAACCAGCTAGAGCTTTCAGTGCTGGCAGCTTTCCTGTGGGCACAATCTCTGGACGTTTCCAATTTGGCAGCCGGGCTCTGCCAGAGAGAGATACAGAGTGTTGCCCCATTACGAAGCAATGCTTTAGCAGAGCGCGAATGTCTGTGTGGCAGCAAATGCAGTTCCAAGGGACAGTGAAAACCAGCTAGAGCTTTCAGTGCTGGCAGCTTTCCTGTGGGCGCAATCTCTGGACGTTTCCAATTTGGCAGCCGGGCTCTGCCAGAGAGAGATACAGAGTGTTGCCCCATTACGAAGCAATGCTTTAGCAGAGCGCGAATGTCTGTGTGGCAGCGAATGCAGTTCCAAGGGACAGTGAAAACCAGCTAGAGCTTTCAGTGCTGGCAGCTTTCCTGTGGGCGCAATCTCTGGACGTTTCCAATTTGGCAGCCGGGCTCTGCCAGAGAGAGAGACAGAGTGTTGCCCCATTACGAAGCAATGCTTTAGCAGAGCGCGAATGTCTGTGTGGCAGCGAATGCAGTTCCAAGGGACAGTGAAAACCAGCTAGAGCTTTCAGTGCTGGCAGCTTTCCTGTGGGCGCAATCTCTGGACGTTTCCAATTTGGCAGCCGGGCTCTGCCAGAGAGAGATACAGAGTGTTGCCCCATTACGAAGCAATGCTTTAGCAGAGCGCGAATGTCTGTGTGGCAGCGAATGCAGTTCCAAGGGACAGTGAAAACCAGCTAGAGCTTTCAGTGCTGGCAGCTTTCCTGTGGGCGCAATCTCTGGACGTTTCCAATTTGGCAGCCGGGCTCTGCCAGAGAGAGATACAGAGTGTTGCCCCATTACGAAGCAATGCTTTAGCAGAGCGCGAATGTCTGTGTGGCAGCGAATGCAGTTCCAAGGGACAGTGAAAACCAGCTAGAGCTTTCAGTGCTGGCAGCTTTCCTGTGGGCGCAATCTCTGGACGTTTCCAATTTGGCAGCCGGGCTCTGCCAGAGAGAGAAACAGAGTGTTGCCCCATTACGAAGCAATGCTTTAACAGAGCGCGAATGTCTGTGTGGCAGCGAATGCAGTTCCAAGGGACAGTGAAAACCAGCTAGAGCTTTCAGTGCTGGCAGCTTTCCTGTGGGCGCAATGTCTGGACGTTTCCAATTTGGCAGCCGGGCTCTGCCAGAGAGAGAAACAGAGTGTTGCCCCATTACGAAGCAATGCTTTAGCAGAGCGCGAATGTCTGTGTGGCAGCGAATGCAGTTCCAAGGGACAGTGAAAACCAGCTAGAGCTTTCAGTGCTGGCAGCTTTCCTGTGGGCGCAATCTCTGGACGTTTCCAATTTGGCAGCCGGGCTCTGCCAGAGAGAGATACAGAGTGTTGCCCCATTACGAAGCAATGCTTTAGCAGAGCGCGAATGTCTGTGTGGCAGCGAATGCAGTTCCAAGGGACAGTGAAAACCAGCTAGAGCTTTCAGTGCTGGCAGCTTTCCTGTGGGCGCAATCTCTGGACGTTTCCAATTTGGCAGCCGGGCTCTGCCAGAGAGAGATACAGAGTGTTGCCCCATTAGGAAGCAATGCTTTAGCAGAGCGCGAATGTCTGTGTGGCAGCGAATGCAGTTCCAAGGGACAGTGAAAACCAGCTAGAGCTTTCAGTGCTGGCAGCTTTCCTGTGGGCGCAATCTCTGGACGTTTCCAATTTGGCAGCCGGGCTCTGCCAGAGAGAGATACAGAGTGTTGCCCCATTACGAAGCAATGCTTTAGCAGAGCGCGAATGTCTGTGTGGCAGCGAATGCAGTTCCAAGGGACAGTGAAAACCAGCTAGAGCTTTCAGTGCTGGCAGCTTTCCTGTGGGCGCAATCTCTGGACGTTTCCAATTTGGCAGCCGGGCTCTGCCAGAGAGAGATACAGTGTTGCCCCATTACGAAGCAATGCTTTAGCAGAGCGCGAATGTCTGTGTGGCAGCGAATGCAGTTCCAAGGGACAGTGAAAACCAGCTAGAGCTTTCAGTGCTGGCAGCTTTCCTGTGGGCGCAATCTCTGGACGTTTCCAATTTGGCAGCCGGGCTCTGCCAGAGAGAGAAACAGAGTGTTGCCCCATTAGGAAGCAATGCTTTAGCAGAGCGCGAATGTCTGTGTGGCAGCGAATGCAGTTCCAAGGGACAGTGAAAACCAGCTAGAGCTTTCAGTGCTGGCAGCTTTCCTGTGGGCGCAATCTCTGGACGTTTCCAATTTGGCAGCCGGGCTCTGCCAGAGAGAGAAACAGAGTGTTGCCCCATTACGAAGCAATGCTTTAGCAGAGCGCGAATGTCTGTGTGGCAGCGAATGCAGTTCCAAGGGACAGTGAAAACCAGCTAGAGCTTTCAGTGCTGGCAGCTTTCCTGTGGGCGCAATCTCTGGACGTTTCCAATTTGGCAGCCGGGCTCTGCCAGAGAGAGATACAGAGTGTTGCCCCATTACGAAGCAATGCTTTAGCAGAGCGCGAATGTCTGTGTGGCAGCGAATGCAGTTCCAAGGGACAGTGAAAACCAGCTAGAGCTTTCAGTGCTGGCAGCTTTCCTGTGGGCGCAATCTCTGGACGTTTCCAATTTGGCAGCCGGGCTCTGCCAGAGAGAGATACAGAGTGTTGCCCCATTAGGAAGCAATGCTTTAGCAGAGCGCGAATGTCTGTGTGGCAGCAAATGCAGTTCCAAGGGACAGTGAAAACCAGCTAGAGCTTTCAGTGCTGGCAGCTTTCCTGTGGGCGCAATCTCTGGACGTTTCCAATTTGGCAGCCGGGCTTTGCCAGAGAGAGATACAGAGTGTTGCCCCATTACGAAGCAATGCTTTAGCAGAGCGCGAATGTCTGTGTGGCAGCGAATGCAGTTCCAAGGGACAGTGAAAACCAGCTAGAGCTTTCAGTGCTGGCAGCTTTCCTGTGGGCGCAATGTCTGGACGTTTCCAATTTGGCAGCCGGGCTCTGCCAGAGAGAGATACAGAGTGTTGCCCCATTACGAAGCAATGCTTTAACAGAGCGCGAATGTCTGTGTGGCAGCGAATGCAGTTCCAAGGGACAGTGAAAACCAGCTAGAGCTTTCAGTGCTGGCAGCTTTCCTGTGGGCGCAATCTCTGGACGTTTCCAATTTGGCAGCCGGGCTCTGCCAGAGAGAGATACAGAGTGTTGCCCCATTACGAAGCAATGCTTTAGCAGAGCGCGAATGTCTGTGTGGCAGCGAATGCAGTTCCAAGGGACAGTGAAAACCAGCTAGAGCTTTCAGTGCTGGCAGCTTTCCTGTGGGCGCAATCTCTGGACGTTTCCAATTTGGCAGCCGGGCTCTGCCAGAGAGAGAGACAGAGTGTTGCCCCATTACGAAGCAATGCTTTAGCAGAGCGCGAATGTCTGTGTGGCAGCGAATGCAGTTCCAAGGGACAGTGAAAACCAGCTAGAGCTTTCAGTGCTGGCAGCTTTCCTGTGGGCGCAATCTCTGGACGTTTCCAATTTGGCAGCCGGGCTCTGCCAGAGAGAGATACAGAGTGTTGCCCCATTACGAAGCAATGCTTTAGCAGAGCGCGAATGTCTGTGTGGCAGCGAATGCAGTTCCAAGGGACAGTGAAAACCAGCTAGAGCTTTCAGTGCTGGCAGCTTTCCTGTGGGCACAATCTCTGGACGTTTCCAATTTGGCAGCCGGGCTCTGCCAGAGAGAGATACAGAGTGTTGCCCCATTACGAAGCAATGCTTTAGCAGAGCGCGAATGTCTGTGTGGCAGCAAATGCAGTTCCAAGGGACAGTGAAAACCAGCTAGAGCTTTCAGTGCTGGCAGCTTTCCTGTGGGCGCAATCTCTGGACGTTTCCAATTTGGCAGCCGGGCTCTGCCAGAGAGAGATACAGAGTGTTGCCCCATTACGAAGCAATGCTTTAGCAGAGCGCGAATGTCTGTGTGGCAGCGAATGCAGTTCCAAGGGACAGTGAAAACCAGCTAGAGCTTTCAGTGCTGGCAGCTTTCCTGTGGGCGCAATGTCTGGACGTTTCCAATTTGGCAGCCGGGCTCTGCCAGAGAGAGAGACAGAGTGTTGCCCCATTACGAAGCAATGCTTTAGCAGAGCGCGAATGTCTGTGTGGCAGCGAATGCAGTTCCAAGGGACAGTGAAAACCAGCTAGAGCTTTCAGTGCTGGCAGCTTTCCTGTGGGCGCAATCTCTGGACGTTTCCAATTTGGCAGCCGGGCTCTGCCAGAGAGAGATACAGAGTGTTGCCCCATTAGGAAGCAATGCTTTAGCAGAGCGCGAATGTCTGTGTGGCAGCGAATGCAGTTCCAAGGGACAGTGAAAACCAGCTAGAGCTTTCAGTGCTGGCAGCTTTCCTGTGGGCGCAATGTCTGGACGTTTCCAATTTGGCAGCCGGGCTCTGCCAGAGAGAGATACAGAGTGTTGCCCCATTACGAAGCAATGCTTTAGCAGAGCGCGAATGTCTGTGTGGCAGCGAATGCAGTTCCAAGGGACAGTGAAAACCAGCTAGAGCTTTCAGTGCTGGCAGCTTTCCTGTGGGCGCAATGTCTGGACGTTTCCAATTTGGCAGCCGGGCTCTGCCAGAGAGAGAAACAGAGTGTTGCCCCATTACGAAGCAATGCTTTAGCAGAGCGCGAATGTCTGTGTGGCAGCGAATGCAGTTCCAAGGGACAGTGAAAACCAGCTAGAGCTTTCAGTGCTGGCAGCTTTCCTGTGGGCACAATCTCTGGACGTTTCCAATTTGGCAGCCGGGCTCTGCCAGAGAGAGATACATAGTGTTGCCCCATTACGAAGCAATGCTTTAGCAGAGCGCGAATGTCTGTGTGGCAGCGAATGCAGTTCCAAGGGACAGTGAAAACCAGCTAGAGCTTTCAGTGCTGGCAGCTTTCCTGTGGGCGCAATGTCTGGACGTTTCCAATTTGGCAGCCGGGCTCTGCCAGAGAGAGAGACAGAGTGTTGCCCCATTACGAAGCAATGCTTTAGCAGAGCGCGAATGTCTGTGTGGCAGCGAATGCAGTTCCAAGGGACAGTGAAAACCAGCTAGAGCTTTCAGTGCTGGCAGCTTTCCTGTGGGCGCAATCTCTGGACGTTTCCAATTTGGCAGCCGGGCTCTGCCAGAGAGAGATACAGAGTGTTGCCCCATTACGAAGCAATGCTTTAGCAGAGCGCGAATGTCTGTGTGGCAGCGAATGCAGTTCCAAGGGACAGTGAAAACCAGCTAGAGCTTTCAGTGCTGGCAGCTTTCCTGTGGGCGCAATGTCTGGACGTTTCCAATTTGGCAGCCGGGCTCTGCCAGAGAGAGAGACAGAGTGTTGCCCCATTAGGAAGCAATGCTTTAGCAGAGCGCGAATGTCTGTGTGGCAGCGAATGCAGTTCCAAGGGACAGTGAAAACCAGCTAGAGCTTTCAGTGCTGGCAGCTTTCCTGTGGGCGCAATCTCTGGACGTTTCCAATTTGGCAGCCGGGCTCTGCCAGAGAGAGATACAGAGTGTTGCCCCATTACGAAGCAATGCTTTAACAGAGCGCGAATGTCTGTGTGGCAGCGAATGCAGTTCCAAGGGACAGTGAAAACCAGCTAGAGCTTTCAGTGCTGGCAGCTTTCCTGTGGGCGCAATCTCTGGACGTTTCCAATTTGGCAGCCGGGCTCTGCCAGAGAGAGATACAGAGTGTTGCCCCATTACGAAGCAATGCTTTAGCAGAGCGCGAATGTCTGTGTGGCAGCGAATGCAGTTCCAAGGGACAGTGAAAACCAGCTAGAGCTTTCAGTGCTGGCAGCTTTCCTGTGGGCGCAATGTCTGGACGTTTCCAATTTGGCAGCCGGGCTCTGCCAGAGAGAGAAACAGAGTGTTGCCCCATTACGAAGCAATGCTTTAGCAGAGCGCGAATGTCTGTGTGGCAGCGAATGCAGTTCCAAGGGACAGTGAAAACCAGCTAGAGCTTTCAGTGCTGGCAGCTTTCCTGTGGGCGCAATCTCTGGACGTTTCCAATTTGGCAGCCGGGCTCTGCCAGAGAGAGATACAGAGTGTTGCCCCATTACGAAGCAATGCTTTAGCAGAGCGCGAATGTCTGTGTGGCAGCGAATGCAGTTCCAAGGGACAGTGAAAACCAGCTAGAGCTTTCAGTGCTGGCAGCTTTCCTGTGGGCGCAATCTCTGGACGTTTCCAATTTGGCAGCCGGGCTCTGCCAGAGAGAGATACAGAGTGTTGCCCCATTAGGAAGCAATGCTTTAGCAGAGCGCGAATGTCTGTGTGGCAGCGAATGCAGTTCCAAGGGACAGTGAAAACCAGCTAGAGCTTTCAGTGCTGGCAGCTTTCCTGTGGGCGCAATCTCTGGACGTTTCCAATTTGGCAGCCGGGCTCTGCCAGAGAGAGATACAGAGTGTTGCCCCATTACGAAGCAATGCTTTAACAGAGCGCTAATGTCTGTGTGGCAGCGAATGCAGTTCCAAGGGACAGTGAAAACCAGCTAGAGCTTTCAGTGCTGGCAGCTTTCCTGTGGGCGCAATCTCTGGACGTTTCCAATTTGGCAGCCGGGCTCTGCCAGAGAGAGATACAGAGTGTTGCCCCATTAGGAAGCAATGCTTTAGCAGAGCGCGAATGTCTGTGTGGCAGCGAATGCAGTTCCAAGGGACAGTGAAAACCAGCTAGAGCTTTCAGTGCTGGCAGCTTTCCTGTGGGCGCAATCTCTGGACGTTTCCAATTTGGCAGCCGGGCTCTGCCAGAGAGAGAGACAGAGTGTTGCCCCATTACGAAGCAATGCTTTAGCAGAGCGCGAATGTCTGTGTGGCAGCGAATGCAGTTCCAAGGGACAGTGAAAACCAGCTAGAGCTTTCAGTGCTGGCAGCTTTCCTGTGGGCGCAATCTCTGGACGTTTCCAATTTGGCAGCCGGGCTCTGCCAGAGAGAGATACAGAGTGTTGCCCCATTAGGAAGCAATGCTTTAGCAGAGCGCGAATGTCTGTGTGGCAGCGAATGCAGTTCCAAGGGACAGTGAAAACCAGCTAGAGCTTTCAGTGCTGGCAGCTTTCCTGTGGGCTCAATGTCTGGACGTTTCCAATTTGGCAGCCGGGCTCTGCCAGAGAGAGATACAGAATGTTGCCCCATTACGAAGCAATGCTTTAGCAGAGCGCGAATGTCTGTGTGGCAGCGAATGCAGTTCCAAGGGACAGTGAAAACCAGCTAGAGTTTTCAGTGCTGGCAGCTTTCCTGTGGGCGCAATCTCTGGACGTTTCCAATTTGGCAGCCGGGCTCTGCCAGAGAGAGAGACAGAGTGTTGCCCCATTAGGAAGCAATGCTTTAGCAGAGCGCGAATGTCTGTGTGGCAGCGAATGCAGTTCCAAGGGACAGTGAAAACCAGCTAGAGCTTTCAGTGCTGGCAGCTTTCCTGTGGGCGCAATCTCTGGACGTTTCCAATTTGGCAGCCGGGCTCTGCCAGAGAGAGATACGGAGTGTTGCCCCATTACGAAGCAATGCTTTAGCAGAGGGCGAATGTCTGTGTGGCAGCGAATGCAGTTCCAAGGGACAGTGAAAACCAGCT
Source organism: Mycteria americana (assembly GCF_035582795.1). NCBI lineage: Eukaryota > Metazoa > Chordata > Aves > Ciconiiformes > Ciconiidae > Mycteria > Mycteria americana. Next base: position 10,543 of record NW_027445672.1, read on the forward strand.
AGAGCTTTCAGTGCTGGCAGCTTTCCTGTGGGCGCAATCTCTGGACGTTTCCAATTTGGCAGCCGGGCTCTGCCAGAGAGAGATACAGTGTTGCCCCATTACGAAGCAATGCTTTAGCAGAGCGCGAATGTCTGTGTGGCAGCGAATGCAGTTCCAAGGGACAGTGAAAACCAGCTAGAGCTTTCAGTGCTGGCAGCTTTCCTGTGGGCGCAATCTCTGGACGTTTCCAATTTGGCAGCCGGGCTCTGCCAGAGAGAGAAACAGAGTGTTGCCCCATTAGGAAGCAATGCTTTAGCAGAGCGCGAATGTCTGTGTGGCAGCGAATGCAGTTCCAAGGGACAGTGAAAACCAGCTAGAGCTTTCAGTGCTGGCAGCTTTCCTGTGGGCGCAATCTCTGGACGTTTCCAATTTGGCAGCCGGGCTCTGCCAGAGAGAGAAACAGAGTGTTGCCCCATTACGAAGCAATGCTTTAGCAGAGCGCGAATGTCTGTGTGGCAGCGAATGCAGTTCCAAGGGACAGTGAAAACCAGCTAGAGCTTTCAGTGCTGGCAGCTTTCCTGTGGGCGCAATCTCTGGACGTTTCCAATTTGGCAGCCGGGCTCTGCCAGAGAGAGATACAGAGTGTTGCCCCATTACGAAGCAATGCTTTAGCAGAGCGCGAATGTCTGTGTGGCAGCGAATGCAGTTCCAAGGGACAGTGAAAACCAGCTAGAGCTTTCAGTGCTGGCAGCTTTCCTGTGGGCGCAATCTCTGGACGTTTCCAATTTGGCAGCCGGGCTCTGCCAGAGAGAGATACAGAGTGTTGCCCCATTAGGAAGCAATGCTTTAGCAGAGCGCGAATGTCTGTGTGGCAGCAAATGCAGTTCCAAGGGACAGTGAAAACCAGCTAGAGCTTTCAGTGCTGGCAGCTTTCCTGTGGGCGCAATCTCTGGACGTTTCCAATTTGGCAGCCGGGCTTTGCCAGAGAGAGATACAGAGTGTTGCCCCATTACGAAGCAATGCTTTAGCAGAGCGCGAATGTCTGTGTGGCAGCGAATGCAGTTCCAAGGGACAGTGAAAACCAGCTAGAGCTTTCAGTGCTGGCAGCTTTCCTGTGGGCGCAATGTCTGGACGTTTCCAATTTGGCAGCCGGGCTCTGCCAGAGAGAGATACAGAGTGTTGCCCCATTACGAAGCAATGCTTTAACAGAGCGCGAATGTCTGTGTGGCAGCGAATGCAGTTCCAAGGGACAGTGAAAACCAGCTAGAGCTTTCAGTGCTGGCAGCTTTCCTGTGGGCGCAATCTCTGGACGTTTCCAATTTGGCAGCCGGGCTCTGCCAGAGAGAGATACAGAGTGTTGCCCCATTACGAAGCAATGCTTTAGCAGAGCGCGAATGTCTGTGTGGCAGCGAATGCAGTTCCAAGGGACAGTGAAAACCAGCTAGAGCTTTCAGTGCTGGCAGCTTTCCTGTGGGCGCAATCTCTGGACGTTTCCAATTTGGCAGCCGGGCTCTGCCAGAGAGAGAGACAGAGTGTTGCCCCATTACGAAGCAATGCTTTAGCAGAGCGCGAATGTCTGTGTGGCAGCGAATGCAGTTCCAAGGGACAGTGAAAACCAGCTAGAGCTTTCAGTGCTGGCAGCTTTCCTGTGGGCGCAATCTCTGGACGTTTCCAATTTGGCAGCCGGGCTCTGCCAGAGAGAGATACAGAGTGTTGCCCCATTACGAAGCAATGCTTTAGCAGAGCGCGAATGTCTGTGTGGCAGCGAATGCAGTTCCAAGGGACAGTGAAAACCAGCTAGAGCTTTCAGTGCTGGCAGCTTTCCTGTGGGCACAATCTCTGGACGTTTCCAATTTGGCAGCCGGGCTCTGCCAGAGAGAGATACAGAGTGTTGCCCCATTACGAAGCAATGCTTTAGCAGAGCGCGAATGTCTGTGTGGCAGCAAATGCAGTTCCAAGGGACAGTGAAAACCAGCTAGAGCTTTCAGTGCTGGCAGCTTTCCTGTGGGCGCAATCTCTGGACGTTTCCAATTTGGCAGCCGGGCTCTGCCAGAGAGAGATACAGAGTGTTGCCCCATTACGAAGCAATGCTTTAGCAGAGCGCGAATGTCTGTGTGGCAGCGAATGCAGTTCCAAGGGACAGTGAAAACCAGCTAGAGCTTTCAGTGCTGGCAGCTTTCCTGTGGGCGCAATGTCTGGACGTTTCCAATTTGGCAGCCGGGCTCTGCCAGAGAGAGAGACAGAGTGTTGCCCCATTACGAAGCAATGCTTTAGCAGAGCGCGAATGTCTGTGTGGCAGCGAATGCAGTTCCAAGGGACAGTGAAAACCAGCTAGAGCTTTCAGTGCTGGCAGCTTTCCTGTGGGCGCAATCTCTGGACGTTTCCAATTTGGCAGCCGGGCTCTGCCAGAGAGAGATACAGAGTGTTGCCCCATTAGGAAGCAATGCTTTAGCAGAGCGCGAATGTCTGTGTGGCAGCGAATGCAGTTCCAAGGGACAGTGAAAACCAGCTAGAGCTTTCAGTGCTGGCAGCTTTCCTGTGGGCGCAATGTCTGGACGTTTCCAATTTGGCAGCCGGGCTCTGCCAGAGAGAGATACAGAGTGTTGCCCCATTACGAAGCAATGCTTTAGCAGAGCGCGAATGTCTGTGTGGCAGCGAATGCAGTTCCAAGGGACAGTGAAAACCAGCTAGAGCTTTCAGTGCTGGCAGCTTTCCTGTGGGCGCAATGTCTGGACGTTTCCAATTTGGCAGCCGGGCTCTGCCAGAGAGAGAAACAGAGTGTTGCCCCATTACGAAGCAATGCTTTAGCAGAGCGCGAATGTCTGTGTGGCAGCGAATGCAGTTCCAAGGGACAGTGAAAACCAGCTAGAGCTTTCAGTGCTGGCAGCTTTCCTGTGGGCACAATCTCTGGACGTTTCCAATTTGGCAGCCGGGCTCTGCCAGAGAGAGATACAGAGTGTTGCCCCATTACGAAGCAATGCTTTAGCAGAGCGCGAATGTCTGTGTGGCAGCGAATGCAGTTCCAAGGGACAGTGAAAACCAGCTAGAGCTTTCAGTGCTGGCAGCTTTCCTGTGGGCGCAATGTCTGGACGTTTCCAATTTGGCAGCCGGGCTCTGCCAGAGAGAGAGACAGAGTGTTGCCCCATTACGAAGCAATGCTTTAGCAGAGCGCGAATGTCTGTGTGGCAGCGAATGCAGTTCCAAGGGACAGTGAAAACCAGCTAGAGCTTTCAGTGCTGGCAGCTTTCCTGTGGGCGCAATCTCTGGACGTTTCCAATTTGGCAGCCGGGCTCTGCCAGAGAGAGATACAGAGTGTTGCCCCATTACGAAGCAATGCTTTAGCAGAGCGCGAATGTCTGTGTGGCAGCGAATGCAGTTCCAAGGGACAGTGAAAACCAGCTAGAGCTTTCAGTGCTGGCAGCTTTCCTGTGGGCGCAATGTCTGGACGTTTCCAATTTGGCAGCCGGGCTCTGCCAGAGAGAGAGACAGAGTGTTGCCCCATTAGGAAGCAATGCTTTAGCAGAGCGCGAATGTCTGTGTGGCAGCGAATGCAGTTCCAAGGGACAGTGAAAACCAGCTAGAGCTTTCAGTGCTGGCAGCTTTCCTGTGGGCGCAATCTCTGGACGTTTCCAATTTGGCAGCCGGGCTCTGCCAGAGAGAGATACAGAGTGTTGCCCCATTACGAAGCAATGCTTTAACAGAGCGCGAATGTCTGTGTGGCAGCGAATGCAGTTCCAAGGGACAGTGAAAACCAGCTAGAGCTTTCAGTGCTGGCAGCTTTCCTGTGGGCGCAATCTCTGGACGTTTCCAATTTGGCAGCCGGGCTCTGCCAGAGAGAGATACAGAGTGTTGCCCCATTAGGAAGCAATGCTTTAGCAGAGCGCGAATGTCTGTGTGGCAGCGAATGCAGTTCCAAGGGACAGTGAAAACCAGCTAGAGCTTTCAGTGCTGGCAGCTTTCCTGTGGGCGCAATGTCTGGACGTTTCCAATTTGGCAGCCGGGCTCTGCCAGAGAGAGAAACAGAGTGTTGCCCCATTACGAAGCAATGCTTTAGCAGAGCGCGAATGTCTGTGTGGCAGCGAATGCAGTTCCAAGGGACAGTGAAAACCAGCTAGAGCTTTCAGTGCTGGCAGCTTTCCTGTGGGCGCAATCTCTGGACGTTTCCAATTTGGCAGCCGGGCTCTGCCAGAGAGAGATACAGAGTGTTGCCCCATTACGAAGCAATGCTTTAGCAGAGCGCGAATGTCTGTGTGGCAGCGAATGCAGTTCCAAGGGACAGTGAAAACCAGCTAGAGCTTTCAGTGCTGGCAGCTTTCCTGTGGGCGCAATCTCTGGACGTTTCCAATTTGGCAGCCGGGCTCTGCCAGAGAGAGATACAGAGTGTTGCCCCATTAGGAAGCAATGCTTTAGCAGAGCGCGAATGTCTGTGTGGCAGCGAATGCAGTTCCAAGGGACAGTGAAAACCAGCTAGAGCTTTCAGTGCTGGCAGCTTTCCTGTGGGCGCAATCTCTGGACGTTTCCAATTTGGCAGCCGGGCTCTGCCAGAGAGAGATACAGAGTGTTGCCCCATTACGAAGCAATGCTTTAACAGAGCGCTAATGTCTGTGTGGCAGCGAATGCAGTTCCAAGGGACAGTGAAAACCAGCTAGAGCTTTCAGTGCTGGCAGCTTTCCTGTGGGCGCAATCTCTGGACGTTTCCAATTTGGCAGCCGGGCTCTGCCAGAGAGAGATACAGAGTGTTGCCCCATTAGGAAGCAATGCTTTAGCAGAGCGCGAATGTCTGTGTGGCAGCGAATGCAGTTCCAAGGGACAGTGAAAACCAGCTAGAGCTTTCAGTGCTGGCAGCTTTCCTGTGGGCGCAATCTCTGGACGTTTCCAATTTGGCAGCCGGGCTCTGCCAGAGAGAGAGACAGAGTGTTGCCCCATTACGAAGCAATGCTTTAGCAGAGCGCGAATGTCTGTGTGGCAGCGAATGCAGTTCCAAGGGACAGTGAAAACCAGCTAGAGCTTTCAGTGCTGGCAGCTTTCCTGTGGGCGCAATCTCTGGACGTTTCCAATTTGGCAGCCGGGCTCTGCCAGAGAGAGATACAGAGTGTTGCCCCATTAGGAAGCAATGCTTTAGCAGAGCGCGAATGTCTGTGTGGCAGCGAATGCAGTTCCAAGGGACAGTGAAAACCAGCTAGAGCTTTCAGTGCTGGCAGCTTTCCTGTGGGCTCAATGTCTGGACGTTTCCAATTTGGCAGCCGGGCTCTGCCAGAGAGAGATACAGAATGTTGCCCCATTACGAAGCAATGCTTTAGCAGAGCGCGAATGTCTGTGTGGCAGCGAATGCAGTTCCAAGGGACAGTGAAAACCAGCTAGAGTTTTCAGTGCTGGCAGCTTTCCTGTGGGCGCAATCTCTGGACGTTTCCAATTTGGCAGCCGGGCTCTGCCAGAGAGAGAGACAGAGTGTTGCCCCATTAGGAAGCAATGCTTTAGCAGAGCGCGAATGTCTGTGTGGCAGCGAATGCAGTTCCAAGGGACAGTGAAAACCAGCTAGAGCTTTCAGTGCTGGCAGCTTTCCTGTGGGCGCAATCTCTGGACGTTTCCAATTTGGCAGCCGGGCTCTGCCAGAGAGAGATACGGAGTGTTGCCCCATTACGAAGCAATGCTTTAGCAGAGGGCGAATGTCTGTGTGGCAGCGAATGCAGTTCCAAGGGACAGTGAAAACCAGCTAGAGCTTTCAGTGCTGGCAGCTTTCCTGTGGGCGCAATCTCTGGACGTTTCCAATTTGGCAGCCGGGCTCTGCCAGAGAGAGATACAGAGTGTTGCCCCATTACGAAGCAATGCTTTAGCAGAGCGCGAATGTCTGTGTGGCAGCGAATGCAGTTCCAAGGGACAGTGAAAACCAGCTAGAGCTTTCAGTGCTGGCAGCTTTCCTGTGGGCGCAATCTCTGGACGTTTCCAATTTGGCAGCCGGGCTCTGCCAGAGAGAGAAACAGAGTGTTGCCCCATTACGAAGCAATGCTTTAACAGAGCGCGAATGTCTGTGTGGCAGCGAATGCAGTTCCAAGGGACAGTGAAAACCAGCTAGAGCTTTCAGTGCTGGCAGCTTTCCTGTGGGCGCAATCTCTGGACGTTTCCAATTTGGCAGCCGGGCTCTGCCAGAGAGAGAGACAGAGTGTTGCCCCATTACGAAGCAATGCTTTAGCAGAGCGCGAATGTCTGTGTGGCAGCGAATGCAGTTCCAAGGGACAGTGAAAACCAGCTAGAGCTTTCAGTGCTGGCAGCTTTCCTGTGGGCGCAATCTCTGGACGTTTCCAATTTGGCAGCCGGGCTCTGCCAGAGAGAGAAACAGAGTGTTGCCCCATTAGGAAGCAATGCTTTAGCAGAGCGCGAATGTCTGTGTGGCAGCGAATGCAGTTCCAAGGGACAGTGAAAACCAGCTAGAGCTTTCAGTGCTGGCAGCTTTCCTGTGGGTGCAATCTCTGGACGTTTCCAATTTGGCAGCCGGGCTCTGCCAGAGAGAGATACAGAGTGTTGCCCCATTACGAAGCAATGCTTTAACAGAGCGCGAATGTCTGTGTGGCAGCGAATGCAGTTCCAAGGGACAGTGAAAACCAGCTAGAGCTTTCAGTGCTGGCAGCTTTCCTGTGGGCGCAATATCTGGACGTCTCCAATTTGGCAGCCGGGCTCTGCCAGAGAGAGATACAGAGTGTTGCCCCATTAGGAAGCAATGCTTTAGCAGAGCGCGAATGTCTGTGTGGCAGCGAATGCAGTTCCAAGGGACAGTGAAAACCAGCTAGAGCTTTCAGTGCTGGCAGCTTTCCTGTGGGCGCAATCTCTGGACGTTTCCAATTTGGCAGCCGGGCTCTGCCAGAGAGAGATACAGAGTGTTGCCCCATTACGAAGCAATGCTTTAGCAGAGCGCGAATGTCTGTGTGGCAGCGAATGCAGTTCCAAGGGACAGTGAAAACCAGCTAGAGCTTTCAGTGCTGGCAGCTTTCCTGTGGGCGCAATGTCTGGACGTTTCCAATTTGGCAGCTGGGCTCTGCCAGAGAGAGATACAGTGTTGCCCCATTACGAAGCAATGCTTTAGCAGAGCGCGAATGTCTGTGTGGCAGCGAATGCAGTTCCAAGGGACAGTGAAAACCAGCTAGAGCTTTCAGTGCTGGCAGCTTTCCTGTGGGCGCAATCTCTGGACGTTTCCAATTTGGCAGCCGGGCTCTGCCAGAGAGAGAAACAGAGTGTTGCCCCATTACGAAGCAATGCTTTAGCAGAGCGCGAATGTCTGTGTGGCAGCGAATGCAGTTCCAAGGGACAGTGAAAACCAGCTAGAGCTTTCAGTGCTGGCAGCTTTCCTGTGGGCGCAATCTCTGGACGTTTCCAATTTGGCAGCCGGGCTCTGCCAGAGAGAGAAACAGAGTGTTGCCCCATTACGAAGCAATGCTTTAGCAGAGCACGAATGTCTGTGTGGCAGCGAATGCAGTTCCAAGGGACAGTGAAAACCAGCTAGAGCTTTCAGTGCTGGCAGCTTTCCTGTGGGCGCAATCTCTGGACGTTTACAATTTGGCAGCCGGGCTCTGCCAGAGAGAGAAACAGAGTGTTGCCCCATTACGAAGCAATGCTTTAGCAGAGCGCGAATGTCTGTGTGGCAGCGAATGCAGTTCCAAGGGACAGTGAAAACCAGCTAGAGCTTTCAGTGCTGGCAGCTTTCCTGTGGGCGCAATGTCTGGACGTTTCCAATTTGGCAGCCGGGCTCTGCCAGAGAGAGATACAGAGTGTTGCCCCATTACGAAGCAATGCTTTAGCAGAGCGCGAATGTCTGTGTGGCAGCGAATGCAGTTCCAAGGGACAGTGAAAACCAGCTAGAGCTTTCAGTGCTGGCAGCTTTCCTGTGGGCGCAATGTCTGGACGTTTCCAATTTGGCAGCCGGGCTCTGCCAGAGAGAGATACAGTGTTGCCCCATTACGAAGCAATGCTTTAGCAGAGCGCGAATGTCTGTGTGGCAGCGAATGCAGTTCCAAGGGACAGTGAAAACCAGCTAGAGCTTTCAGTGCTGGCAGCTTTCCTGTGGGCGCAATCTCTGGACGTTTCCAATTTGGCAGCCGGGCTCTGCCAGAGAGAGAAACAGAGTGTTGCCCCATTACGAAGCAATGCTTTAGCAGAGCGCGAATGTCTGTGTGGCAGCGAATGCAGTTCCAAGGGACAGTGAAAACCAGCTAGAGCTTTCAGTGCTGGCAGCTTTCCTGTGGGCGCAATCTCTGGACGTTTCCAATTTGGCAGCCGGGCTCTGCCAGAGAGAGAAACAGAGTGTTGCCCCATTACGAAGCAATGCTTTAGCAGAGCGCGAATGTCTGTGTGGCAGCGAATGCAGTTCCAAGGGACAGTGAAAACCAGCTAGAGCTTTCAGTGCTGGCAGCTTTCCTGTGGGCGCAATCTCTGGACGTTTCCAATTTGGCAGCCGGGCTCTGCCAGAGAGAGATACAGAGTGTTGCCCCATTAGGAAGCAATGCTTTAGCAGAGCGCGAATGTCTGTGTGGCAGCGAATGCAGTTCCAAGGGACAGTGAAAACCAGCTAGAGCTTTCAGTGCTGGCAGCTTTCCTGTGGGCGCAATCTCTGGACGTTTCCAATTTGGCAGCTGGGCTCTGCCAGAGAGAGATACAGAGTGTTGCCCCATTAGGAAGCAATGCTTTAGCAGAGCGCGAATGTCTGTGTGGCAGCGAATGCAGTTCCAAGGGACAGTGAAAACCAGCTAGAGCTTTCAGTGCTGGCAGCTTTCCTGTGGGCGCAATGTCTGGACGTTTCCAATTTGGAAGCCGTGCTCTGCCAGAGAGAGATACAGTGTTGCCCCATTACGAAGCAATGCTTTAGCAGAGCGCGAATTTCTGTGTGGCAGCGAATGCAGTTCCAAGGGACAGTGAAAACCAGCTAGAGCTTTCAGTGCTGGCAGCTTTCCTGTGGGCGCAATCTCTGGACGTTTCCAATTTGGCAGCCGGGCTCTGCCAGAGAGAGAAACAGAGTGTTGCCCCATTACGAAGCAATGCTTTAGCAGAGCACGAATGTCTGTGTGGCAGCGAATGCAGTTCCAAGGGACAGTGAAAACCAGCTAGAGCTTTCAGTGCTGGCAGCTTTCCTGTGGGCGCAATCTCTGGACGTTTACAATTTGGCAGCCGGGCTCTGCCAGAGAGAGAAACAGAGTGTTGCCCCATTACGAAGCAATGCTTTAGCAGAGCGCGAATGTCTGTGTGGCAGCGAATGCAGTTCCAAGGGACAGTGAAAACCAGCTAGAGCTTTCAGTGCTGGCAGCTTTCCTGTGGGCGCAATGTCTGGACGTTTCCAATTTGGCAGCCGGGCTCTGCCAGAGAGAGATACAGAGTGTTGCCCCATTACGAAGCAATGCTTTAGCAGAGCGCGAATGTCTGTGTGGCAGCGAATGCAGTTCCAAGGGACAGTGAAAACCAGCTAGAGCTTTCAGTGCTGGCAGCTTTCCTGTGGGCGCAATGTCTGGACGTTTCCAATTTGGCAGCCGGGCTCTGCCAGAGAGAGATACAGTGTTGCCCCATTACGAAGCAATGCTTTAGCAGAGCGCGAATGTCTGTGTGGCAGCGAATGCAGTTCCAAGGGACAGTGAAAACCAGCTAGAGCTTTCAGTGCTGGCAGCTTTCCTGTGGGCGCAATCTCTGGACGTTTCCAATTTGGCAGCCGGGCTCTGCCAGAGAGAGAAACAGAGTGTTGCCCCATTAGGAAGCAATGCTTTAGCAGAGCGCGAATGTCTGTGTGGCAGCGAATGCAGTTCCAAGGGACAGTGAAAACCAGCTAGAGCTTTCAGTGCTGGCAGCTTTCCTGTGGGCGCAATCTCTGGACGTTTCCAATTTGGCAGCCGGGCTCTGCCAGAGAGAGAAACAGAGTGTTGCCCCATTACGAAGCAATGCTTTAGCAGAGCGCGAATGTCTGTGTGGCAGCGAATGCAGTTCCAAGGGACAGTGAAAACCAGCTAGAGCTTTCAGTGCTGGCAGCTTTCCTGTGGGCGCAATCTCTGGACGTTTCCAATTTGGCAGCCGGGCTCTGCCAGAGAGAGATACAGAGTGTTGCCCCATTAGGAAGCAATGCTTTAGCAGAGCGCGAATGTCTGTGTGGCAGCGAATGCAGTTCCAAGGGACAGTGAAAACCAGCTAGAGCTTTCAGTGCTGGCAGCTTTCCTGTGGGCGCAATCTCTGGACGTTTCCAATTTGGCAGCTGGGCTCTGCCAGAGAGAGATACAGAGTGTTGCCCCATTAGGAAGCAATGCTTTAGCAGAGCGCGAATGTCTGTGTGGCAGCGAATGCAGTTCCAAGGGACAGTGAAAACCAGCTAGAGCTTTCAGTGCTGGCAGCTTTCCTGTGGGCGCAATCTCTGGACGTTTCCAATTTGGCAGCCGGGCTCTGCCAGAGAGAGAGACAGAGTGTTGCCCCATTACGAAGCAATGCTTTAGCAGAGCGCGAATGTCTGTGTGGCAGCGAATGCAGTTCCAAGGGACAGTGAAAACCAGCTAGAGCTTTCAGTGCTGGCAGCTTTCCTGTGGGCGCAATCTCTGGACGTTTCCAATTTGGCAGCCGGGCTCTGCCAGAGAGAGATACAGAGTGTTGCCCCATTACGAAGCAATGCTTTAGCAGAGCGCGAATGTCTGTGTGGCAGCGAATGCAGTTCCAAGGGACAGTGAAAACCAGCTAGAGCTTTCAGTGCTGGCAGCTTTCCTGTGGGCGCAATCTCTGGACGTTTCCAATTTGGCAGCCGGGCTCTGCCAGAGAGAGATACAGAGTGTTGCCCCATTAGGAAGCAATGCTTTAGCAGAGCGCGAATGTCTGTGTGGCAGCGAATGCAGTTCCAAGGGACAGTGAAAACCAGCTAGAGCTTTCAGTGCTGGCAGCTTTCCTGTGGGCGCAATCTCTGGACGTTTCCAATTTGGCAGCCGGGCTCTGCCAGAGAGAGAAACAGAGTGTTGCCCCATTACGAAGCAATGCTTTAGCAGAGCGCGAATGTCTGTGTGGCAGCGAATGCAGTTCCAAGGGACAGTGAAAACCAGCTAGAGCTTTCAGTGCTGGCAGCTTTCCTGTGGGCACAATCTCTGGACGTTTCCAATTTGGCAGCCGGGCTCTGCCAGAGAGAGATACAGAGTGTTGCCCCATTACGAAGCAATGCTTTAGCAGAGCGCGAATGTCTGTGTGGCAGCAAATGCAGTTCCAAGGGACAGTGAAAACCAGCTAGAGCTTTCAGTGCTGGCAGCTTTCCTGTGGGCGCAATCTCTGGACGTTTCCAATTTGGCAGCCGGGCTCTGCCAGAGAGAGATACAGAGTGTTGCCCCATTACGAAGCAATGCTTTAGCAGAGCGCGAATGTCTGTGTGGCAGCGAATGCAGTTCCAAGGGACAGTGAAAACCAGCTAGAGCTTTCAGTGCTGGCAGCTTTCCTGTGGGCGCAATCTCTGGACGTTTCCAATTTGGCAGCCGGGCTCTGCCAGAGAGAGAGACAGAGTGTTGCCCCATTAGGAAGCAATGCTTTAGCAGAGCGCGAATGTCTGTGTGGCAGCGAATGCAGTTCCAAGGGACAGTGAAAACCAGCTAGAGCTTTCAGTGCTGGCAGCTTTCCTGTGGGCGCAATCTCTGGACGTTTCCAATTTGGCAGCCGGGCTCTGCCAGAGAGAGATAGAGAGTGTTGCCCCATTAGGAAGCAATGCTTTAGCAGAGCGCGAATGTCTGTGTGGCAGCGAATGCAGTTCCAAGGGACAGTGAAAACCAGCTAGAGCTTTCAGTGCTGGCAGCTTTCCTGTGGGCGCAATCTCTGGACGTTTCCAATTTGGCAGCCGGGCTCTGCCAGAGAGAGATACAGAGTGTTGCCCCATTAGGAAGCAATGCTTTAGCAGAGCGCGAATGTCTGTGTGGCAGCGAATGCAGTTCCAAGGGACAGTGAAAACCAGCTAGAGCTTTCAGTGCTGGCAGCTTTCCTGTGGGCGCAATCTCTGGACGTTTCCAATTTGGCAGCCGGGCTCTGCCAGAGAGAGATACAGAGTGTTGCCCCATTACGAAGCAATGCTTTAACAGAGCGCGAATGTCTGTGTGGCAGCGAATGCAGTTCCAAGGGACAGTGAAAACCAGCTAGAGCTTTCAGTGCTGGCAGCTTTCCTGTGGGCGCAATGTCTGGACGTTTCCAATTTGGCAGCCGGGCTCTGCCAGAGAGAGAAACAGAGTGTTGCCCCATTACGAAGCAATGCTTTAGCAGAGCGCGAATGTCTGTGTGGCAGCGAATGCAGTTCCAAGGGACAGTGAAAACCAGCTAGAGCTTTCAGTGCTGGCAGCTTTCCTGTGGGCGCAATCTCTGGACGTTTCCAATTTGGCAGCCGGGCTCTGCCAGAGAGAGATACAGAGTGTTGCCCCATTACGAAGCAATGCTTTAGCAGAGCGCGAATGTCTGTGTGGCAGCGAATGCAGTTCCAAGGGACAGTGAAAACCAGCTAGAGCTTTCAGTGCTGGCAGCTTTCCTGTGGGCGCAATCTCTGGACGTTTCCAATTTGGCAGCCGGGCTCTGCCAGAGAGAGATACAGAGTGTTGCCCCATTAGGAAGCAATGCTTTAGCAGAGCGCGAATGTCTGTGTGGCAGCGAATGCAGTTCCAAGGGACAGTGAAAACCAGCTAGAGCTTTCAGTGCTGGCAGCTTTCCTGTGGGCGCAATCTCTGGACGTTTCCAATTTGGCAGCCGGGCTCTGCCAGAGAGAGATACAGAGTGTTGCCCCATTACGAAGCAATGCTTTAGCAGAGCGCGAATGTCTGTGTGGCAGCGAATGCAGTTCCAAGGGACAGTGAAAACCAGCTAGAGCTTTCAGTGCTGGCAGCTTTCCTGTGGGCGCAATCTCTGGACGTTTCCAATTTGGCAGCCGGGCTCTGCCAGAGAGAGATACAGTGTTGCCCCATTACGAAGCAATGCTTTAGCAGAGCGCGAATGTCTGTGTGGCAGCGAATGCAGTTCCAAGGGACAGTGAAAACCAGCTAGAGCTTTCAGTGCTGGCAGCTTTCCTGTGGGCGCAATCTCTGGACGTTTCCAATTTGGCAGCCGGGCTCTGCCAGAGAGAGAAACAGAGTGTTGCCCCATTAGGAAGCAATGCTTTAGCAGAGCGCGAATGTCTGTGTGGCAGCGAATGCAGTTCCAAGGGACAGTGAAAACCAGCTAGAGCTTTCAGTGCTGGCAGCTTTCCTGTGGGCGCAATCTCTGGACGTTTCCAATTTGGCAGCCGGGCTCTGCCAGAGAGAGAGACAGAGTGTTGCCCCATTACGAAGCAATGCTTTAGCAGAGCGCGAATGTCTGTGTGGCAGCGAATGCAGTTCCAAGGGACAGTGAAAACCAGCTAGAGCTTTCAGTGCTGGCAGCTTTCCTGTGGGCGCAATCTCTGGACGTTTCCAATTTGGCAGCCGGGCTCTGCCAGAGAGAGATACAGAGTGTTGCCCCATTACGAAGCAATGCTTTAGCAGAGCGCGAATGTCTGTGTGGCAGCGAATGCAGTTCCAAGGGACAGTGAAAACCAGCTAGAGCTTTCAGTGCTGGCAGCTTTCCTGTGGGCACAATCTCTGGACGTTTCCAATTTGGCAGCCGGGCTCTGCCAGAGAGAGATACAGAGTGTTGCCCCATTACGAAGCAATGCTTTAGCAGAGCGCGAATGTCTGTGTGGCAGCGAATGCAGTTCCAAGGGACAGTGAAAACCAGCTAGAGCTTTCAGTGCTGGCAGCTTTCCTGTGGGCGCAATGTCTGGACGTTTCCAATTTGGCAGCCGGGCTCTGCCAGAGAGAGAGACAGAGTGTTGCCCCATTAGGAAGCAATGCTTTAGCAGAGCGCGAATGTCTGTGTGGCAGCGAATGCAGTTCCAAGGGACAGTGAAAACCAGCTAGAGCTTTCAGTGCTGGCAGCTTTCCTGTGGGCGCAATCTCTGGACGTTTCCAATTTGGCAGCCGGGCTCTGCCAGAGAGAGATACAGAGTGTTGCCCCATTACGAAGCAATGCTTTAACAGAGCGCGAATGTCTGTGTGGCAGCGAATGCAGTTCCAAGGGACAGTGAAAACCAGCTAGAGCTTTCAGTGCTGGCAGCTTTCCTGTGGGCGCAATCTCTGGACGTTTCCAATTTGGCAGCCGGGCTCTGCCAGAGAGAGATACAGAGTGTTGCCCCATTACGAAGCAATGCTTTAGCAGAGCGCGAATGTCTGTGTGGCAGCGAATGCAGTTCCAAGGGACAGTGAAAACCAGCTAGAGCTTTCAGTGCTGGCAGCTTTCCTGTGGGCGCAATGTCTGGACGTTTCCAATTTGGCAGCCGGGCTCTGCCAGAGAGAGAAACAGAGTGTTGCCCCATTACGAAGCAATGCTTTAGCAGAGCGCGAATGTCTGTGTGGCAGCGAATGCAGTTCCAAGGGACAGTGAAAACCAGCTAGAGCTTTCAGTGCTGGCAGCTTTCCTGTGGGCGCAATCTCTGGACGTTTCCAATTTGGCAGCCGGGCTCTGCCAGAGAGAGATACAGAGTGTTGCCCCATTAGGAAGCAATGCTTTAGCAGAGCGCGAATGTCTGTGTGGCAGCGAATGCAGTTCCAAGGGACAGTGAAAACCAGCTAGAGCTTTCAGTGCTGGCAGCTTTCCTGTGGGCGCAATCTCTGGACGTTTCCAATTTGGCAGCTGGGCTCTGCCAGAGAGAGATACAGAGTGTTGCCCCATTAGGAAGCAATGCTTTAGCAGAGCGCGAATGTCTGTGTGGCAGCGAATGCAGTTCCAAGGGACAGTGAAAACCAGCTAGAGCTTTCAGTGCTGGCAGCTTTCCTGTGGGCGCAATCTCTGGACGTTTCCAATTTGGCAGCCGGGCTCTGCCAGAGAGAGAGACAGAGTGTTGCCCCATTACGAAGCAATGCTTTAGCAGAGCGCGAATGTCTGTGTGGCAGCGAATGCAGTTCCAAGGGACAGTGAAAACCAGCTAGAGCTTTCAGTGCTGGCAGCTTTCCTGTGGGCGCAATCTCTGGACGTTTCCAATTTGGCAGCCGGGCTCTGCCAGAGAGAGATACAGAGTGTTGCCCCATTACGAAGCAATGCTTTAGCAGAGCGCGAATGTCTGTGTGGCAGCGAATGCAGTTCCAAGGGACAGTGAAAACCAGCTAGAGCTTTCAGTGCTGGCAGCTTTCCTGTGGGCGCAATCTCTGGACGTTTCCAATTTGGCAGCCGGGCTCTGCCAGAGAGAGAAACAGAGTGTTGCCCCATTAGGAAGCAATGCTTTAGCAGAGCGCGAATGTCTGTGTGGCAGCGAATGCAGTTCCAAGGGACAGTGAAAACCAGCTAGAGCTTTCAGTGCTGGCAGCTTTCCTGTGGGCGCAATCTCTGGACGTTTCCAATTTGGCAGCCGGGCTCTGCCAGAGAGAGATACAGAGTGTTGCCCCATTACGAAGCAATGCTTTAGCAGAGCGCGAATGTCTGTGTGGCAGCGAATGCAGTTCCAAGGGACAGTGAAAACCAGCTAGAGCTTTCAGTGCTGGCAGCTTTCCTGTGGGCACAATCTCTGGACGTTTCCAATTTGGCAGCCGGGCTCTGCCAGAGAGAGATACAGAGTGTTGCCCCATTACGAAGCAATGCTTTAGCAGAGCGCGAATGTCTGTGTGGCAGCAAATGCAGTTCCAAGGGACAGTGAAAACCAGCTAGAGCTTTCAGTGCTGGCAGCTTTCCTGTGGGCGCAATCTCTGGACGTTTCCAATTTGGCAGCCGGGCTCTGCCAGAGAGAGATACAGAGTGTTGCCCCATTACGAAGCAATGCTTTAGCAGAGCGCGAATGTCTGTGTGGCAGCGAATGCAGTTCCAAGGGACAGTGAAAACCAGCTAGAGCTTTCAGTGCTGGCAGCTTTCCTGTGGGCGCAATCTCTGGACGTTTCCAATTTGGCAGCCGGGCTCTGCCAGAGAGAGAGACAGAGTGTTGCCCCATTACGAAGCAATGCTTTAGCAGAGCGCGAATGTCTGTGTGGCAGCGAATGCAGTTCCAAGGGACAGTGAAAACCAGCTAGAGCTTTCAGTGCTGGCAGCTTTCCTGTGGGCGCAATCTCTGGACGTTTCCAATTTGGCAGCCGGGCTCTGCCAGAGAGAGATACAGAGTGTTGCCCCATTACGAAGCAATGCTTTAGCAGAGCGCGAATGTCTGTGTGGCAGCGAATGCAGTTCCAAGGGACAGTGAAAACCAGCTACAGCTTTCAGTGCTGGCAGCTTTCCTGTGGGCGCAATCTCTGGACGTTTCCAATTTGGCAGCCGGGCTCTGCCAGAGAGAGATACAGAGTGTTGCCCCATTACGAAGCAATGCTTTAGCAGAGCGCGAATGTCTGTGTGGCAGCGAATGCAGTTCCAAGGGACAGTGAAAACCAGCTAGAGCTTTCAGTGCTGGCAGCTTTCCTGTGGGCGCAATCTCTGGACGTTTCCAATTTGGCAGCCGGGCTCTGCCAGAGAGAGATACAGAGTGTTGCCCCATTACGAAGCAATGCTTTAACAGAGCGCGAATGTCTGTGTGGCAGCGAATGCAGTTCCAAGGGACAGTGAAAACCAGCTAGAGCTTTCAGTGCTGGCAGCTTTCCTGTGGGCGCAATGTCTGGACGTTTCCAATTTGGCAGCCGGGCTCTGCCAGAGAGAGAAACAGAGTGTTGCCCCATTACGAAGCAATGCTTTAGCAGAGCGCGAATGTCTGTGTGGCAGCGAATGCAGTTCCAAGGGACAGTGAAAACCAGCTAGAGCTTTCAGTGCTGGCAGCTTTCCTGTGGGCGCAATCTCTGGACGTTTCCAATTTGGCAGCCGGGCTCTGCCAGAGAGAGATACAGAGTGTTGCCCCATTACGAAGCAATGCTTTAGCAGAGCGCGAATGTCTGTGTGGCAGCGAATGCAGTTCCAAGGGACAGTGAAAACCAGCTAGAGCTTTCAGTGCTGGCAGCTTTCCTGTGGGCGCAATCTCTGGACGTTTCCAATTTGGCAGCCGGGCTCTGCCAGAGAGAGATACAGAGTGTTGCCCCATTAGGAAGCAATGCTTTAGCAGAGCGCGAATGTCTGTGTGGCAGCGAATGCAGTTCCAAGGGACAGTGAAAACCAGCTAGAGCTTTCAGTGCTGGCAGCTTTCCTGTGGGCGCAATCTCTGGACGTTTCCAATTTGGCAGCCGGGCTCTGCCAGAGAGAGATACAGAGTGTTGCCCCATTACGAAGCAATGCTTTAGCAGAGCGCGAATGTCTGTGTGGCAGCGAATGCAGTTCCAAGGGACAGTGAAAACCAGCTAGAGCTTTCAGTGCTGGCAGCTTTCCTGTGGGCGCAATCTCTGGACGTTTCCAATTTGGCAGCCGGGCTCTGCCAGAGAGAGATACAGTGTTGCCCCATTACGAAGCAATGCTTTAGCAGAGCGCGAATGTCTGTGTGGCAGCGAATGCAGTTCCAAGGGACAGTGAAAACCAGCTAGAGCTTTCAGTGCTGGCAGCTTTCCTGTGGGCGCAATCTCTGGACGTTTCCAATTTGGCAGCCGGGCTCTGCCAGAGAGAGAAACAGAGTGTTGCCCCATTAGGAAGCAATGCTTTAGCAGAGCGCGAATGTCTGTGTGGCAGCGAATGCAGTTCCAAGGGACAGTGAAAACCAGCTAGAGCTTTCAGTGCTGGCAGCTTTCCTGTGGGCGCAATCTCTGGACGTTTCCAATTTGGCAGCCGGGCTCTGCCAGAGAGAGAAACAGAGTGTTGCCCCATTACGAAGCAATGCTTTAGCAGAGCGCGAATGTCTGTGTGGCAGCGAATGCAGTTCCAAGGGACAGTGAAAACCAGCTAGAGCTTTCAGTGCTGGCAGCTTTCCTGTGGGCGCAATCTCTGGACGTTTCCAATTTGGCAGCCGGGCTCTGCCAGAGAGAGATACAGAGTGTTGCCCCATTACGAAGCAATGCTTTAGCAGAGCGCGAATGTCTGTGTGGCAGCGAATGCAGTTCCAAGGGACAGTGAAAACCAGCTAGAGCTTTCAGTGCTGGCAGCTTTCCTGTGGGCGCAATCTCTGGACGTTTCCAATTTGGCAGCCGGGCTCTGCCAGAGAGAGATACAGAGTGTTGCCCCATTAGGAAGCAATGCTTTAGCAGAGCGCGAATGTCTGTGTGGCAGCAAATGCAGTTCCAAGGGACAGTGAAAACCAGCTAGAGCTTTCAGTGCTGGCAGCTTTCCTGTGGGCGCAATCTCTGGACGTTTCCAATTTGGCAGCCGGGCTCTGCCAGAGAGAGATACAGAGTGTTGCCCCATTACGAAGCAATGCTTTAACAGAGCGCTAATGTCTGTGTGGCAGCGAATGCAGTTCCAAGGGACAGTGAAAACCAGCTAGAGCTTTCAGTGCTGGCAGCTTTCCTGTGGGCGCAATCTCTGGACGTTTCCAATTTGGCAGCCGGGCTCTGCCAGAGAGAGATACAGAGTGTTGCCCCATTAGGAAGCAATGCTTTAGCAGAGCGCGAATGTCTGTGTGGCAGCGAATGCAGTTCCAAGGGACAGTGAAAACCAGCTAGAGCTTTCAGTGCTGGCAGCTTTCCTGTGGGCGCAATCTCTGGACGTTTCCAATTTGGCAGCCGGGCTCTGCCAGAGAGAGATACAGAGTGTTGCCCCATTACGAAGCAATGCTTTAGCAGAGCGCGAATGTCTGTGTGGCAGCGAATGCAGTTCCAAGGGACAGTGAAAACCAGCTAGAGCTTTCAGTGCTGGCAGCTTTCCTGTGGGCGCAATCTCTGGACGTTTCCAATTTGGCAGCCGGGCTCTGCCAGAGAGAGAGACAGAGTGTTGCCCCATTACGAAGCAATGCTTTAGCAGAGCGCGAATGTCTGTGTGGCAGCGAATGCAGTTCCAAGGGACAGTGAAAACCAGCTAGAGCTTTCAGTGCTGGCAGCTTTCCTGTGGGCGCAATCTCTGGACGTTTCCAATTTGGCAGCCGGGCTCTGCCAGAGAGAGATACAGAGTGTTGCCCCATTACGAAGCAATGCTTTAGCAGAGCGCGAATGTCTGTGTGGCAGCGAATGCAGTTCCAAGGGACAGTGAAAACCAGCTAGAGCTTTCAGTGCTGGCAGCTTTCCTGTGGGCACAATCTCTGGACGTTTCCAATTTGGCAGCCGGGCTCTGCCAGAGAGAGATACAGAGTGTTGCCCCATTACGAAGCAATGCTTTAGCAGAGCGCGAATGTCTGTGTGGCAGCAAATGCAGTTCCAAGGGACAGTGAAAACCAGCTAGAGCTTTCAGTGCTGGCAGCTTTCCTGTGGGCGCAATCTCTGGACGTTTCCAATTTGGCAGCCGGGCTCTGCCAGAGAGAGATACAGAGTGTTGCCCCATTACGAAGCAATGCTTTAGCAGAGCGCGAATGTCTGTGTGGCAGCGAATGCAGTTCCAAGGGACAGTGAAAACCAGCTAGAGCTTTCAGTGCTGGCAGCTTTCCTGTGGGCGCAATCTCTGGACGTTTCCAATTTGGCAGCCGGGCTCTGCCAGAGAGAGATACAGAGTGTTGCCCCATTAGGAAGCAATGCTTTAGCAGAGCGCGAATGTCTGTGTGGCAGCGAATGCAGTTCCAAGGGACAGTGAAAACCAGCTAGAGCTTTCAGTGCTGGCAGCTTTCCTGTGGGCGCAATCTCTGGACGTTTCCAATTTGGCAGCCGGGCTCTGCCAGAGAGAGATACAGAGTGTTGCCCCATTACGAAGCAATGCTTTAGCAGAGCGCGAATGTCTGTGTGGCAGCGAATGCAGTTCCAAGGGACAGTGAAAACCAGCTAGAGCTTTCAGTGCTGGCAGCTTTCCTGTGGGCGCAATCTCTGGACGTTTCCAATTTGGCAGCCGGGCTCTGCCAGAGAGAGAGACAGAGTGTTGCCCCATTACGAAGCAATGCTTTAGCAGAGCGCGAATGTCTGTGTGGCAGCGAATGCAGTTCCAAGGGACAGTGAAAACCAGCTAGAGCTTTCAGTGCTGGCAGCTTTCCTGTGGGCGCAATCTCTGGACGTTTCCAATTTGGCAGCCGGGCTCTGCCAGAGAGAGATACAGAGTGTTGCCCCATTACGAAGCAATGCTTTAGCAGAGCGCGAATGTCTGTGTGGCAGCGAATGCAGTTCCAAGGGACAGTGAAAACCAGCTAGAGCTTTCAGTGCTGGCAGCTTTCCTGTGGGCACAATCTCTGGACGTTTCCAATTTGGCAGCCGGGCTCTGCCAGAGAGAGATACAGAGTGTTGCCCCATTACGAAGCAATGCTTTAGCAGAGCGCGAATGTCTGTGTGGCAGCAAATGCAGTTCCAAGGGACAGTGAAAACCAGCTAGAGCTTTCAGTGCTGGCAGCTTTCCTGTGGGCGCAATCTCTGGACGTTTCCAATTTGGCAGCCGGGCTCTGCCAGAGAGAGATACAGAGTGTTGCCCCATTACGAAGCAATGCTTTAGCAGAGCGCGAATGTCTGTGTGGCAGCGAATGCAGTTCCAAGGGACAGTGAAAACCAGCTAGAGCTTTCAGTGCTGGCAGCTTTCCTGTGGGCGCAATGTCTGGACGTTTCCAATTTGGCAGCCGGGCTCTGCCAGAGAGAGAGACAGAGTGTTGCCCCATTACGAAGCAATGCTTTAGCAGAGCGCGAATGTCTGTGTGGCAGCGAATGCAGTTCCAAGGGACAGTGAAAACCAGCTAGAGCTTTCAGTGCTGGCAGCTTTCCTGTGGGCGCAATCTCTGGACGTTTCCAATTTGGCAGCCGGGCTCTGCCAGAGAGAGATACAGAGTGTTGCCCCATTAGGAAGCAATGCTTTAGCAGAGCGCGAATGTCTGTGTGGCAGCGAATGCAGTTCCAAGGGACAGTGAAAACCAGCTAGAGCTTTCAGTGCTGGCAGCTTTCCTGTGGGCGCAATGTCTGGACGTTTCCAATTTGGCAGCCGGGCTCTGCCAGAGAGAGAGACAGAGTGTTGCCCCATTAGGAAGCAATGCTTTAGCAGAGCGCGAATGTCTGTGTGGCAGCGAATGCAGTTCCAAGGGACAGTGAAAACCAGCTAGAGCTTTCAGTGCTGGCAGCTTTCCTGTGGGCGCAATCTCTGGACGTTTCCAATTTGGCAGCCGGGCTCTGCCAGAGAGAGATACAGAGTGTTGCCCCATTACGAAGCAATGCTTTAACAGAGCGCGAATGTCTGTGTGGCAGCGAATGCAGTTCCAAGGGACAGTGAAAACCAGCTAGAGCTTTCAGTGCTGGCAGCTTTCCTGTGGGCGCAATCTCTGGACGTTTCCAATTTGGCAGCCGGGCTCTGCCAGAGAGAGATACAGAGTGTTGCCCCATTACGAAGCAATGCTTTAGCAGAGCGCGAATGTCTGTGTGGCAGCGAATGCAGTTCCAAGGGACAGTGAAAACCAGCTAGAGCTTTCAGTGCTGGCAGCTTTCCTGTGGGCGCAATCTCTGGACGTTTCCAATTTGGCAGCCGGGCTCTGCCAGAGAGAGAAACAGAGTGTTGCCCCATTACGAAGCAATGCTTTAGCAGAGCGCGAATGTCTGTGTGGCAGCGAATGCAGTTCCAAGGGACAGTGAAAACCAGCTAGAGCTTTCAGTGCTGGCAGCTTTCCTGTGGGCGCAATCTCTGGACGTTTCCAATTTGGCAGCCGGGCTCTGCCAGAGAGAGATACAGAGTGTTGCCCCATTACGAAGCAATGCTTTAGCAGAGCGCGAATGTCTGTGTGGCAGCGAATGCAGTTCCAAGGGACAGTGAAAACCAGCTAGAGCTTTCAGTGCTGGCAGCTTTCCTGTGGGCGCAATCTCTGGACGTTTCCAATTTGGCAGCCGGGCTCTGCCAGAGAGAGATACAGAGTGTTGCCCCATTAGGAAGCAATGCTTTAGCAGAGCGCGAATGTCTGTGTGGCAGCGAATGCAGTTCCAAGGGACAGTGAAAACCAGCTAGAGCTTTCAGTGCTGGCAGCTTTCCTGTGGGCGCAATCTCTGGACGTTTCCAATTTGGCAGCCGGGCTCTGCCAGAGAGAGATACAGAGTGTTGCCCCATTACGAAGCAATGCTTTAACAGAGCGCTAATGTCTGTGTGGCAGCGAATGCAGTTCCAAGGGACAGTGAAAACCAGCTAGAGCTTTCAGTGCTGGCAGCTTTCCTGTGGGCGCAATCTCTGGACGTTTCCAATTTGGCAGCCGGGCTCTGCCAGAGAGAGATACAGAGTGTTGCCCCATTAGGAAGCAATGCTTTAGCAGAGCGCGAATGTCTGTGTGGCAGCGAATGCAGTTCCAAGGGACAGTGAAAACCAGCTAGAGCTTTCAGTGCTGGCAGCTTTCCTGTGGGCGCAATCTCTGGACGTTTCCAATTTGGCAGCCGGGCTCTGCCAGAGAGAGAGACAGAGTGTTGCCCCATTACGAAGCAATGCTTTAGCAGAGCGCGAATGTCTGTGTGGCAGCGAATGCAGTTCCAAGGGACAGTGAAAACCAGCTAGAGCTTTCAGTGCTGGCAGCTTTCCTGTGGGCGCAATCTCTGGACGTTTCCAATTTGGCAGCCGGGCTCTGCCAGAGAGAGATACAGAGTGTTGCCCCATTAGGAAGCAATGCTTTAGCAGAGCGCGAATGTCTGTGTGGCAGCGAATGCAGTTCCAAGGGACAGTGAAAACCAGCTAGAGCTTTCAGTGCTGGCAGCTTTCCTGTGGGCTCAATGTCTGGACGTTTCCAATTTGGCAGCCGGGCTCTGCCAGAGAGAGATACAGAATGTTGCCCCATTACGAAGCAATGCTTTAGCAGAGCGCGAATGTCTGTGTGGCAGCGAATGCAGTTCCAAGGGACAGTGAAAACCAGCTAGAGTTTTCAGTGCTGGCAGCTTTCCTGTGGGCGCAATCTCTGGACGTTTCCAATTTGGCAGCCGGGCTCTGCCAGAGAGAGAGACAGAGTGTTGCCCCATTAGGAAGCAATGCTTTAGCAGAGCGCGAATGTCTGTGTGGCAGCGAATGCAGTTCCAAGGGACAGTGAAAACCAGCTAGAGCTTTCAGTGCTGGCAGCTTTCCTGTGGGCGCAATCTCTGGACGTTTCCAATTTGGCAGCCGGGCTCTGCCAGAGAGAGATACGGAGTGTTGCCCCATTACGAAGCAATGCTTTAGCAGAGGGCGAATGTCTGTGTGGCAGCGAATGCAGTTCCAAGGGACAGTGAAAACCAGCTAGAGCTTTCAGTGCTGGCAGCTTTCCTGTGGGCGCAATCTCTGGACGTTTCCAATTTGGCAGCCGGGCTCTGCCAGAGAGAGATACAGAGTGTTGCCCCATTACGAAGCAATGCTTTAGCAGAGCGCGAATGTCTGTGTGGCAGCGAATGCAGTTCCAAGGGACAGTGAAAACCAGCTAGAGCTTTCAGTGCTGGCAGCTTTCCTGTGGGCACAATCTCTGGACGTTTCCAATTTGGCAGCCGGGCTCTGCCAGAGAGAGAAACAGAGTGTTGCCCCATTACGAAGCAATGCTTTAACAGAGCGCGAATGTCTGTGTGGCAGCGAATGCAGTTCCAAGGGACAGTGAAAACCAGCTAGAGCTTTCAGTGCTGGCAGCTTTCCTGTGGGCGCAATCTCTGGACGTTTCCAATTTGGCAGCCGGGCTCTGCCAGAGAGAGATACAGAGTGTTGCCCCATTACGAAGCAATGCTTTAGCAGAGCGCGAATGTCTGTGTGGCAGCGAATGCAGTTCCAAGGGACAGTGAAAACCAGCTAGAGCTTTCAGTGCTGGCAGCTTTCCTGTGGGCGCAATCTCTGGACGTTTCCAATTTGGCAGCTGGGCTCTGCCAGAGAGAGAAACAGAGTGTTGCCCCATTACGAAGCAATGCTTTAGCAGAGCGCGAATGTCTGTGTGGCAGCGAATGCAGTTCCAAGGGACAGTGAAAACCAGCTAGAGCTTTCAGTGCTGGCAGCTTTCCTGTGGGCGCAATCTCTGGACGTTTCCAATTTGGCAGCCGGGCTCTGCCAGAGAGAGATACAGAGTGTTGCCCCATTACGAAGCAATGCTTTAACAGAGCGCGAATGTCTGTGTGGCAGCGAATGCAGTTCCAAGGGACAGTGAAAACCAGCTAGAGCTTTCAGTGCTGGCAGCTTTCCTGTGGGCGCAATATCTGGACGTCTCCAATTTGGCAGCCGGGCTCTGCCAGAGAGAGATACAGAGTGTTGCCCCATTACGAAGCAATGCTTTAGCAGAGCGCGAATGTCTGTGTGGCAGCGAATGCAGTTCCAAGGGACAGTGAAAACCAGCTAGAGCTTTCAGTGCTGGCAGCTTTCCTGTGGGCGCAATCTCTGGACGTTTCCAATTTGGCAGCCGGGCTCTGCCAGAGAGAGATACAGAGTGTTGCCCCATTACGAAGCAATGCTTTAGCAGAGCGCGAATGTCTGTGTGGCAGCGAATGCAGTTCCAAGGGACAGTGAAAACCAGCTAGAGCTTTCAGTGCTGGCAGCTTTCCTGTGGGCGCAATGTCTGGACGTTTCCAATTTGGCAGCTGGGCTCTGCCAGAGAGAGATACAGTGTTGCCCCATTACGAAGCAATGCTTTAGCAGAGCGCGAATGTCTGTGTGGCAGCGAATGCAGTTCCAAGGGACAGTGAAAACCAGCTAGAGCTTTCAGTGCTGGCAGCTTTCCTGTGGGCGCAATCTCTGGACGTTTCCAATTTGGCAGCCGGGCTCTGCCAGAGAGAGAAACAGAGTGTTGCCCCATTAGGAAGCAATGCTTTAGCAGAGCGCGAATGTCTGTGTGGCAGCGAATGCAGTTCCAAGGGACAGTGAAAACCAGCTAGAGCTTTCAGTGCTGGCAGCTTTCCTGTGGGCGCAATCTCTGGACGTTTCCAATTTGGCAGCCGGGCTCTGCCAGAGAGAGAAACAGAGTGTTGCCCCATTACGAAGCAATGCTTTAGCAGAGCGCGAATGTCTGTGTGGCAGCGAATGCAGTTCCAAGGGACAGTGAAAACCAGCTAGAGCTTTCAGTGCTGGCAGCTTTCCTGTGGGCGCAATCTCTGGACGTTTCCAATTTGGCAGCCGGGCTCTGCCAGAGAGAGAAACAGAGTGTTGCCCCATTACGAAGCAATGCTTTAGCAGAGCGCGAATGTCTGTGTGGCAGCGAATGCAGTTCCAAGGGACAGTGAAAACCAGCTAGAGCTTTCAGTGCTGGCAGCTTTCCTGTGGGCGCAATCTCTGGACGTTTCCAATTTGGCAGCCGGGCTCTGCCAGAGAGAGATACAGAGTGTTGCCCCATTACGAAGCAATGCTTTAGCAGAGCGCGAATGTCTGTGTGGCAGCGAATGCAGTTCCAAGGGACAGTGAAAACCAGCTAGAGCTTTCAGTGCTGGCAGCTTTCCTGTGGGCGCAATCTCTGGACGTTTCCAATTTGGCAGCCGGGCTCTGCCAGAGAGAGATACAGAGTGTTGCCCCATTAGGAAGCAATGCTTTAGCAGAGCGCGAATGTCTGTGTGGCAGCAAATGCAGTTCCAAGGGACAGTGAAAACCAGCTAGAGCTTTCAGTGCTGGCAGCTTTCCTGTGGGCGCAATCTCTGGACGTTTCCAATTTGGCAGCCGGGCTCTGCCAGAGAGAGATACAGAGTGTTGCCCCATTACGAAGCAATGCTTTAGCAGAGCGCGAATGTCTGTGTGGCAGCGAATGCAGTTCCAAGGGACAGTGAAAACCAGCTAGAGCTTTCAGTGCTGACAGCTTTCCTGTGGGCGCAATCTCTGGACGTTTCCAATTTGGCAGCCGGGCTCTGCCAGAGAGAGATACAGAGTGTTGCCCCATTAGGAAGCAATGCTTTAGCAGAGCGCGAATGTCTGTGTGGCAGCGAATGCAGTTCCAAGGGACAGTGAAAACCAGCTAGAGCTTTCAGTGCTGGCAGCTTTCCTGTGGGCGCAATCTCTGGACGTTTCCAATTTGGCAGCCGGGCTCTGCCAGAGAGAGATACAGAGTGTTGCCCCATTACGAAGCAATGCTTTAGCAGAGCGCGAATGTCTGTGTGGCAGCGAATGCAGTTCCAAGGGACAGTGAAAACCAGCTAGAGCTTTCAGTGCTGGCAGCTTTCCTGTGGGCGCAATGTCTGGACGTTTCCAATTTGGCAGCTGGGCTCTGCCAGAGAGAGATACAGTGTTGCCCCATTACGAAGCAATGCTTTAGCAGAGCGCGAATGTCTGTGTGGCAGCGAATGCAGTTCCAAGGGACAGTGAAAACCAGCTAGAGCTTTCAGTGCTGGCAGCTTTCCTGTGGGCGCAATCTCTGGACGTTTCCAATTTGGCAGCCGGGCTCTGCCAGAGAGAGAAACAGAGTGTTGCCCCATTAGGAAGCAATGCTTTAGCAGAGCGCGAATGTCTGTGTGGCAGCGAATGCAGTTCCAAGGGACAGTGAAAACCAGCTAGAGCTTTCAGTGCTGGCAGCTTTCCTGTGGGCGCAATCTCTGGACGTTTCCAATTTGGCAGCCGGGCTCTGCCAGAGAGAGAAACAGAGTGTTGCCCCATTACGAAGCAATGCTTTAGCAGAGCGCGAATGTCTGTGTGGCAGCGAATGCAGTTCCAAGGGACAGTGAAAACCAGCTAGAGCTTTCAGTGCTGGCAGCTTTCCTGTGGGCGCAATCTCTGGACGTTTCCAATTTGGCAGCCGGGCTCTGCCAGAGAGAGAAACAGAGTGTTGCCCCATTACGAAGCAATGCTTTAGCAGAGCGCGAATGTCTGTGTGGCAGCGAATGCAGTTCCAAGGGACAGTGAAAACCAGCTAGAGCTTTCAGTGCTGGCAGCTTTCCTGTGGGCGCAATCTCTGGACGTTTCCAATTTGGCAGCCGGGCTCTGCCAGAGAGAGATACAGAGTGTTGCCCCATTACGAAGCAATGCTTTAGCAGAGCGCGAATGTCTGTGTGGCAGCGAATGCAGTTCCAAGGGACAGTGAAAACCAGCTAGAGCTTTCAGTGCTGGCAGCTTTCCTGTGGGCGCAATCTCTGGACGTTTCCAATTTGGCAGCCGGGCTCTGCCAGAGAGAGATACAGAGTGTTGCCCCATTAGGAAGCAATGCTTTAGCAGAGCGCGAATGTCTGTGTGGCAGCGAATGCAGTTCCAAGGGACAGTGAAAACCAGCTAGAGCTTTCAGTGCTGGCAGCTTTCCTGTGGGCGCAATCTCTGGACGTTTCCAATTTGGCAGCCGGGCTCTGCCAGAGAGAGATACAGAGTGTTGCCCCATTACGAAGCAATGCTTTAGCAGAGCGCGAATGTCTGTGTGGCAGCGAATGCAGTTCCAAGGGACAGTGAAAACCAGCTAGAGCTTTCAGTGCTGGCAGCTTTCCTGTGGGCGCAATCTCTGGACGTTTCCAATTTGGCAGCCGGGCTCTGCCAGAGAGAGATACAGAGTGTTGCCCCATTACGAAGCAATGCTTTAGCAGAGCGCGAATGTCTGTGTGGCAGCGAATGCAGTTCCAAGGGACAGTGAAAACCAGCTAGAGCTTTCAGTGCTGGCAGCTTTCCTGTGGGCGCAATCTCTGGACGTTTCCAATTTGGCAGCCGGGCTCTGCCAGAGAGAGATACAGAGTGTTGCCCCATTAGGAAGCAATGCTTTAGCAGAGCGCGAATGTCTGTGTGGCAGCGAATGCAGTTCCAAGGGACAGTGAAAACCAGCTAGAGCTTTCAGTGCTGGCAGCTTTCCTGTGGGCGCAATCTCTGGACGTTTCCAATTTGGCAGCCGGGCTCTGCCAGAGAGAGATACAGTGTTGCCCCATTACGAAGCAATGCTTTAGCAGAGCGCGAATGTCTGTGTGGCAGCGAATGCAGTTCCAAGGGACAGTGAAAACCAGCTAGAGCTTTCAGTGCTGGCAGCTTTCCTGTGGGCGCAATCTCTGGACGTTTCCAATTTGGCAGCCGGGCTCTGCCAGAGAGAGAGACAGAGTGTTGCCCCATTAGGAAGCAATGCTTTAGCAGAGCGCGAATGTCTGTGTGGCAGCGAATGCAGTTCCAAGGGACAGTGAAAACCAGCTAGAGCTTTCAGTGCTGGCAGCTTTCCTGTGGGCGCAATCTCTGGACGTTTCCAATTTGGCAGCCGGGCTCTGCCAGAGAGAGATACAGAGTGTTGCCCCATTACGAAGCAATGCTTTAGCAGAGCGCGAATGTCTGTGTGGCAGCGAATGCAGTTCCAAGGGACAGTGAAAACCAGCTAGAGCTTTCAGTGCTGGCAGCTTTCCTGTGGGCTCAATGTCTGGACGTTTCCAATTTGGCAGCCGGGCTCTGCCAGAGAGAGATACAGAATGTTGCCCCATTACGAAGCAATGCTTTAGCAGAGCGCGAATGTCTGTGTGGCAGCGAATGCAGTTCCAAGGGACAGTGAAAACCAGCTAGAGTTTTCAGTGCTGGCAGCTTTCCTGTGGGCGCAATCTCTGGACGTTTCCAATTTGGCAGCCGGGCTCTGCCAGAGAGAGAGACAGAGTGTTGCCCCATTAGGAAGCAATGCTTTAGCAGAGCGCGAATGTCTGTGTGGCAGCGAATGCAGTTCCAAGGGACAGTGAAAACCAGCTAGAGCTTTCAGTGCTGGCAGCTTTCCTGTGGGCGCAATCTCTGGACGTTTCCAATTTGGCAGCCGGGCTCTGCCAGAGAGAGATACGGAGTGTTGCCCCATTACGAAGCAATGCTTTAGCAGAGGGCGAATGTCTGTGTGGCAGCGAATGCAGTTCCAAGGGACAGTGAAAACCAGCTAGAGCTTTCAGTGCTGGCAGCTTTCCTGTGGGCGCAATCTCTGGACGTTTCCAATTTGGCAGCCGGGCTCTGCCAGAGAGAGATACAGAGTGTTGCCCCATTAGGAAGCAATGCTTTAGCAGAGCGCGAATGTCTGTGTGGCAGCGAATGCAGTTCCAAGGGACAGTGAAAACCAGCTAGAGCTTTCAGTGCTGGCAGCTTTCCTGTGGGCGCAATCTCTGGACGTTTCCAATTTGGCAGCCGGGCTCTGCCAGAGAGAGATACAGAGTGTTGCCCCATTACGAAGCAATGCTTTAACAGAGCGCGAATGTCTGTGTGGCAGCGAATGCAGTTCCAAGGGACAGTGAAAACCAGCTAGAGCTTTCAGTGCTGGCAGCTTTCCTGTGGGCGCAATCTCTGGACGTTTCCAATTTGGCAGCCGGGCTCTGCCAGAGAGAGAGACAGAGTGTTGCCCCATTACGAAGCAATGCTTTAGCAGAGCGCGAATGTCTGTGTGGCAGCGAATGCAGTTCCAAGGGACAGTGAAAACCAGCTAGAGCTTTCAGTGCTGGCAGCTTTCCTGTGGGCGCAATCTCTGGACGTTTCCAATTTGGCAGCCGGGCTCTGCCAGAGAGAGAAACAGAGTGTTGCCCCATTAGGAAGCAATGCTTTAGCAGAGCGCGAATGTCTGTGTGGCAGCGAATGCAGTTCCAAGGGACAGTGAAAACCAGCTAGAGCTTTCAGTGCTGGCAGCTTTCCTGTGGGCGCAATGTCTGGACGTTTCCAATTTGGCAGCCGGGCTCTGCCAGAGAAAGATACAGAGTGTTGCCCCATTACGAAGCAATGCTTTAGCAGAGCGCGAATGTCTGTGTGGCAGCGAATGCAGTTCCAAGGGACAGTGAAAACCAGCTAGAGCTTTCAGTTCTGGCAGCTTTCCTGTGGGCACAATCTCTGGACGTTTCCAATTTGGCAGCCGGGCTCTGCCAGAGAGAGATACAGAGTGTTGCCCCATTACGAAGCAATGCTTTAGCAGAGCGCGAATGTCTGTGTGGCAGCAAATGCAGTTCTAAGGGACAGTGAAAACCAGCTAGAGCTTTCAGTGCTGGCAGCTTTCCTGTGGGCGCAATATCTGGACGTCTCCAATTTGGCAGCCGGGCTCTGCCAGAGAGAGATACAGAGTGTTGCCCCATTACGAAGCAATGCTTTAGCAGAGCGCGAATGTCTGTGTGGCAGCGAATGCAGTTCCAAGGGACAGTGAAAACCAGCTAGAGCTTTCAGTGCTGGCAGCTTTCCTGTGGGCGCAATCTCTGGACGTTTCCAATTTGGCAGCCGGGCTCTGCCAGAGAGAGATACAGAGTGTTGCCCCATTACGAAGCAATGCTTTAGCAGAGCGCGAATGTCTGTGTGGCAGCGAATGCAGTTCCAAGGGACAGTGAAAACCAGCTAGAGCTTTCAGTGCTGGCAGCTTTCCTGTGGGCGCAATCTCTGGACGTTTCCAATTTGGCAGCCGGGCTCTGCCAGAGAGAGATACAGTGTTGCCCCATTACGAAGCAATGCTTTAGCAGAGCGCGAATGTCTGTGTGGCAGCGAATGCAGTTCCAAGGGACAGTGAAAACCAGCTAGAGCTTTCAGTGCTGGCAGCTTTCCTGTGGGCGCAATCTCTGGACGTTTCCAATTTGGCAGCCGGGCTCTGCCAGAGAGAGATACAGTGTTGCCCCATTACGAAGCAATGCTTTAGCAGAGCGCGAATGTCTGTGTGGCAGCGAATGCAGTTCCAAGGGACAGTGAAAACCAGCTAGAGCTTTCAGTGCTGGCAGCTTTCCTGTGGGCGCAATCTCTGGACGTTTCCAATTTGGCAGCCGGGCTCTGCCAGAGAGAGAGACAGAGTGTTGCCCCATTAGGAAGCAATGCTTTAGCAGAGCGCGAATGTCTGTGTGGCAGCGAATGCAGTTCCAAGGGACAGTGAAAACCAGCTAGAGCTTTCAGTGCTGGCAGCTTTCCTGTGGGCGCAATCTCTGGACGTTTCCAATTTGGCAGCCGGGCTCTGCCAGAGAGAGATACAGAGTGTTGCCCCATTAGGAAGCAATGCTTTAGCAGAGCGCGAATGTCTGTGTGGCAGCGAATGCAGTTCCAAGGGACAGTGAAAACCAGCTAGAGCTTTCAGTGCTGGCAGCTTTCCTGTGGGCGCAAT
Organism: Mycteria americana; assembly: GCF_035582795.1. Lineage (NCBI taxonomy): Eukaryota > Metazoa > Chordata > Aves > Ciconiiformes > Ciconiidae > Mycteria > Mycteria americana. The sequence continues at coordinate 41,351 of NW_027445672.1, forward strand.
CTCTGGACGTTTCCAATTTGGCAGCCGGGCTCTGCCAGAGAGAGATACAGAGTGTTGCCCCATTACGAAGCAATGCTTTAGCAGAGCGCGAATGTCTGTGTGGCAGCGAATGCAGTTCCAAGGGACAGTGAAAACCAGCTAGAGCTTTCAGTGCTGGCAGCTTTCCTGTGGGCGCAATCTCTGGACGTTTCCAATTTGGCAGCCGGGCTCTGCCAGAGAGAGATACGGAGTGTTGCCCCATTACGAAGCAATGCTTTAGCAGAGCGCGAATGTCTGTGTGGCAGCGAATGCAGTTCCAAGGGACAGTGAAAACCAGCTAGAGCTTTCAGTGCTGGCAGCTTTCCTGTGGGCGCAATCTCTGGACGTTTCCAATTTGGCAGCCGGGCTCTGCCAGAGAGAGATACAGAGTGTTGCCCCATTACGAAGCAATGCTTTAGCAGAGCGCGAATGTCTGTGTGGCAGCGAATGCAGTTCCAAGGGACAGTGAAAACCAGCTAGAGCTTTCAGTGCTGGCAGCTTTCCTGTGGGCGCAATCTCTGGACGTTTCCAATTTGGCAGCCGGGCTCTGCCAGAGAGAGAAACAGAGTGTTGCCCCATTACGAAGCAATGCTTTAACAGAGCGCGAATGTCTGTGTGGCAGCGAATGCAGTTCCAAGGGACAGTGAAAACCAGCTAGAGCTTTCAGTGCTGGCAGCTTTCCTGTGGGCGCAATCTCTGGACGTTTCCAATTTGGCAGCCGGGCTCTGCCAGAGAGAGATACAGAGTGTTGCCCCATTACGAAGCAATGCTTTAGCAGAGCGCGAATGTCTGTGTGGCAGCGAATGCAGTTCCAAGGGACAGTGAAAACCAGCTAGAGCTTTCAGTGCTGGCAGCTTTCCTGTGGGCGCAATCTCTGGACGTTTCCAATTTGGCAGCCGGGCTCTGCCAGAGAGAGAAACAGAGTGTTGCCCCATTAGGAAGCAATGCTTTAGCAGAGCGCGAATGTCTGTGTGGCAGCGAATGCAGTTCCAAGGGACAGTGAAAACCAGCTAGAGCTTTCAGTGCTGGCAGCTTTCCTGTGGGCGCAATCTCTGGACGTTTCCAATTTGGCAGCCGGGCTCTGCCAGAGAGAGAAACAGAGTGTTGCCCCATTACGAAGCAATGCTTTAGCAGAGCGCGAATGTCTGTGTGGCAGCGAATGCAGTTCCAAGGGACAGTGAAAACCAGCTAGAGCTTTCAGTGCTGGCAGCTTTCCTGTGGGCGCAATCTCTGGACGTTTCCAATTTGGCAGCCGGGCTCTGCCAGAGAGAGATACAGAGTGTTGCCCCATTACGAAGCAATGCTTTAGCAGAGCGCGAATGTCTGTGTGGCAGCGAATGCAGTTCCAAGGGACAGTGAAAACCAGCTAGAGCTTTCAGTGCTGGCAGCTTTCCTGTGGGCGCAATGTCTGGACGTTTCCAATTTGGCAGCCGGGCTCTGCCAGAGAAAGATACAGAGTGTTGCCCCATTAGGAAGCAATGCTTTAGCAGAGCGCGAATGTCTGTGTGGCAGCGAATGCAGTTCCAAGGGACAGTGAAAACCAGCTAGAGCTTTCAGTTCTGGCAGCTTTCCTGTGGGCACAATCTCTGGACGTTTCCAATTTGGCAGCCGGGCTCTGCCAGAGAGAGATACAGAGTGTTGCCCCATTACGAAGCAATGCTTTAGCAGAGGGCGAATGTCTGTGTGGCAGCAAATGCAGTTCTAAGGGACAGTGAAAACCAGCTAGAGCTTTCAGTGCTGGCAGCTTTCCTGTGGGCGCAATATCTGGACGTCTCCAATTTGGCAGCCGGGCTCTGCCAGAGAGAGATACAGAGTGTTGCCCCATTACGAAGCAATGCTTTAGCAGAGCGCGAATGTCTGTGTGGCAGCGAATGCAGTTCCAAGGGACAGTGAAAACCAGCTAGAGCTTTCAGTGCTGGCAGCTTTCCTGTGGGCGCAATCTCTGGACGTTTCCAATTTGGCAGCCGGGCTCTGCCAGAGAGAGATACAGAGTGTTGCCCCATTACGAAGCAATGCTTTAGCAGAGCGCGAATGTCTGTGTGGCAGCGAATGCAGTTCCAAGGGACAGTGAAAACCAGCTAGAGCTTTCAGTGCTGGCAGCTTTCCTGTGGGCGCAATGTCTGGACGTTTCCAATTTGGCAGCCGGGCTCTGCCAGAGAGAGATACAGTGTTGCCCCATTACGAAGCAATGCTTTAGCAGAGCGCGAATGTCTGTGTGGCAGCGAATGCAGTTCCAAGGGACAGTGAAAACCAGCTAGAGCTTTCAGTGCTGGCAGCTTTCCTGTGGGCGCAATCTCTGGACGTTTCCAATTTGGCAGCCGGGCTCTGCCAGAGAGAGAAACAGAGTGTTGCCCCATTACGAAGCAATGCTTTAGCAGAGCGCGAATGTCTGTGTGGCAGCGAATGCAGTTCCAAGGGACAGTGAAAACCAGCTAGAGCTTTCAGTGCTGGCAGCTTTCCTGTGGGCGCAATCTCTGGACGTTTCCAATTTGGCAGCCGGGCTCTGCCAGAGAGAGAAACAGAGTGTTGCCCCATTACGAAGCAATGCTTTAGCAGAGCGCGAATGTCTGTGTGGCAGCGAATGCAGTTCCAAGGGACAGTGAAAACCAGCTAGAGCTTTCAGTGCTAGCAGCTTTCCTGTGGGCGCAATCTCTGGACGTTTCCAATTTGGCAGCCGGGCTCTGCCAGAGAGAGATACAGAGTGTTGCCCCATTACGAAGCAATGCTTTAGCAGAGCGCGAATGTCTGTGTGGCAGCGAATGCAGTTCCAAGGGACAGTGAAAACCAGCTAGAGCTTTCAGTGCTGGCAGCTTTCCTGTGGGCGCAATCTCTGGACGTTTCCAATTTGGCAGCCGGGCTCTGCCAGAGAGAGATACAGAGTGTTGCCCCATTAGGAAGCAATGCTTTAGCAGAGCGCGAATGTCTGTGTGGCAGCAAATGCAGTTCCAAGGGACAGTGAAAACCAGCTAGAGCTTTCAGTGCTGGCAGCTTTCCTGTGGGCGCAATATCTGGACGTCTCCAATTTGGCAGCCGGGCTCTGCCAGAGAGAGAAACAGAGTGTTGCCCCATTACGAAGCAATGCTTTAGCAGAGCGCGAATGTCTGTGTGGCAGCGAATGCAGTTCCAAGGGACAGTGAAAACCAGCTAGAGCTTTCAGTGCTGGCAGCTTTCCTGTGGGCGCAATCTCTGGACGTTTCCAATTTGGCAGCCGGGCTCTGCCAGAGAGAGAGACAGAGTGTTGCCCCATTACGAAGCAATGCTTTAGCAGAGCGCGAATGTCTGTGTGGCAGCGAATGCAGTTCCAAGGGACAGTGAAAACCAGCTAGAGCTTTCAGTGCTGGCAGCTTTCCTGTGGGCGCAATGTCTGGACGTTTCCAATTTGGCAGCCGGGCTCTGCCAGAGAGAGATACAGAGTGTTGCCCCATTAGGAAGCAATGCTTTAGCAGAGCGCGAATGTCTGTGTGGCAGCAAATGCAGTTCCAAGGGACAGTGAAAACCAGCTAGAGCTTTCAGTGCTGGCAGCTTTCCTGTGGGCGCAATCTCTGGACGTTTCCAATTTGGCAGCCGGGCTCTGCCAGAGAGAGAGACAGAGTGTTGCCCCATTACGAAGCAATGCTTTAGCAGAGCGCGAATGTCTGTGTGGCAGCGAATGCAGTTCCAAGGGACAGTGAAAACCAGCTAGAGCTTTCAGTGCTGGCAGCTTTCCTGTGGGCGCAATCTCTGGACGTTTCCAATTTGGCAGCCGGGCTCTGCCAGAGAGAGATACAGAGTGTTGCCCCATTACGAAGCAATGCTTTAACAGAGCGCGAATGTCTGTGTGGCAGCGAATGCAGTTCCAAGGGACAGTGAAAACCAGCTAGAGCTTTCAGTGCTGGCAGCTTTCCTGTGGGCGCAATCTCTGGACGTTTCCAATTTGGCAGCCGGGCTCTGCCAGAGAGAGATACAGAGTGTTGCCCCATTAGGAAGCAATGCTTTAGCAGAGCGCGAATGTCTGTGTGGCAGCGAATGCAGTTCCAAGGGACAGTGAAAACCAGCTAGAGCTTTCAGTGCTGGCAGCTTTCCTGTGGGCGCAATCTCTGGACGTTTCCAATTTGGCAGCCGGGCTCTGCCAGAGAGAGAGACAGAGTGTTGCCCCATTACGAAGCAATGCTTTAGCAGAGCGCGAATGTCTGTGTGGCAGCGAATGCAGTTCCAAGGGACAGTGAAAACCAGCTAGAGCTTTCAGTGCTGGCAGCTTTCCTGTGGGCGCAATCTCTGGACGTTTCCAATTTGGCAGCCGTGCTCTGCCAGAGAGAGATACAGTGTTGCCCCATTACGAAGCAATGCTTTAGCAGAGGGCGAATGTCTGTGTGGCAGCGAATGCAGTTCCAAGGGACAGTGAAAACCAGCTAGAGCTTTCAGCGCTGGCAGCTTTCCTGTGGGCGCAATCTCTGGACGTTTCCAATTTGGCAGCCGGGCTCTGCCAGAGAGAGAGACAGAGTGTTGCCCCATTAGGAAGCAATGCTTTAGCAGAGCGCGAATGTCTGTGTGGCAGCGAATGCAGTTCCAAGGGACAGTGAAAACCAGCTAGAGCTTTCAGTGCTGGCAGCTTTCCTGTGGGCGCAATCTCTGGACGTTTCCAATTTGGCAGCCGGGCTCTGCCAGAGAGAGATACAGAGTGTTGCCCCATTACGAAGCAATGCTTTAGCAGAGCGCGAATGTCTGTGTGGCAGCGAATGCAGTTCCAAGGGACAGTGAAAACCAGCTAGAGCTTTCAGTGCTGGCAGCTTTCCTGTGGGCGCAATGTCTGGACGTTTCCAATTTGGCAGCCGGGCTCTGCCAGAGAGAGATACAGTGTTGCCCCATTACGAAGCAATGCTTTAGCAGAGCGCGAATGTCTGTGTGGCAGCGAATGCAGTTCCAAGGGACAGTGAAAACCAGCTAGAGCTTTCAGTGCTGGCAGCTTTCCTGTGGGCGCAATCTCTGGACGTTTCCAATTTGGCAGCCGGGCTCTGCCAGAGAGAGAAACAGAGTGTTGCCCCATTACGAAGCAATGCTTTAGCAGAGCGCGAATGTCTGTGTGGCAGCGAATGCAGTTCCAAGGGACAGTGAAAACCAGCTAGAGCTTTCAGTGCTGGCAGCTTTCCTGTGGGCGCAATCTCTGGACGTTTCCAATTTGGCAGCCGGGCTCTGCCAGAGAGAGAAACAGAGTGTTGCCCCATTACGAAGCAATGCTTTAGCAGAGCGCGAATGTCTGTGTGGCAGCGAATGCAGTTCCAAGGGACAGTGAAAACCAGCTAGAGCTTTCAGTGCTAGCAGCTTTCCTGTGGGCGCAATCTCTGGACGTTTCCAATTTGGCAGCCGGGCTCTGCCAGAGAGAGATACAGAGTGTTGCCCCATTACGAAGCAATGCTTTAGCAGAGCGCGAATGTCTGTGTGGCAGCGAATGCAGTTCCAAGGGACAGTGAAAACCAGCTAGAGCTTTCAGTGCTGGCAGCTTTCCTGTGGGCGCAATCTCTGGACGTTTCCAATTTGGCAGCCGGGCTCTGCCAGAGAGAGATACAGAGTGTTGCCCCATTAGGAAGCAATGCTTTAGCAGAGCGCGAATGTCTGTGTGGCAGCAAATGCAGTTCCAAGGGACAGTGAAAACCAGCTAGAGCTTTCAGTGCTGGCAGCTTTCCTGTGGGCGCAATATCTGGACGTCTCCAATTTGGCAGCCGGGCTCTGCCAGAGAGAGAAACAGAGTGTTGCCCCATTACGAAGCAATGCTTTAGCAGAGCGCGAATGTCTGTGTGGCAGCGAATGCAGTTCCAAGGGACAGTGAAAACCAGCTAGAGCTTTCAGTGCTGGCAGCTTTCCTGTGGGCGCAATCTCTGGACGTTTCCAATTTGGCAGCCGGGCTCTGCCAGAGAGAGAGACAGAGTGTTGCCCCATTACGAAGCAATGCTTTAGCAGAGCGCGAATGTCTGTGTGGCAGCGAATGCAGTTCCAAGGGACAGTGAAAACCAGCTAGAGCTTTCAGTGCTGGCAGCTTTCCTGTGGGCGCAATGTCTGGACGTTTCCAATTTGGCAGCCGGGCTCTGCCAGAGAGAGATACAGAGTGTTGCCCCATTAGGAAGCAATGCTTTAGCAGAGCGCGAATGTCTGTGTGGCAGCAAATGCAGTTCCAAGGGACAGTGAAAACCAGCTAGAGCTTTCAGTGCTGGCAGCTTTCCTGTGGGCGCAATCTCTGGACGTTTCCAATTTGGCAGCCGGGCTCTGCCAGAGAGAGATACAGAGTGTTGCCCCATTAGGAAGCAATGCTTTAGCAGAGCGCGAATGTCTGTGTGGCAGCGAATGCAGTTCCAAGGGACAGTGAAAACCAGCTAGAGCTTTCAGTGCTGGCAGCTTTCCTGTGGGCGCAATCTCTGGACGTTTCCAATTTGGCAGCCGGGCTCTGCCAGAGAGAGATACAGAGTGTTGCCCCATTACGAAGCAATGCTTTAACAGAGCGCGAATGTCTGTGTGGCAGCGAATGCAGTTCCAAGGGACAGTGAAAACCAGCTAGAGCTTTCAGTGCTGGCAGCTTTCCTGTGGGCGCAATCTCTGGACGTTTCCAATTTGGCAGCCGGGCTCTGCCAGAGAGAGATACAGAGTGTTGCCCCATTAGGAAGCAATGCTTTAGCAGAGCGCGATGTCTGTGTGGCAGCGAATGCAGTTCCAAGGGACAGTGAAAACCAGCTAGAGCTTTCAGTGCTGGCAGCTTTCCTGTGGGCGCAATCTCTGGACGTTTCCAATTTGGCAGCCGGGCTCTGCCAGAGAGAGAGACAGAGTGTTGCCCCATTACGAAGCAATGCTTTAGCAGAGCGCGAATGTCTGTGTGGCAGCGAATGCAGTTCCAAGGGACAGTGAAAACCAGCTAGAGCTTTCAGTGCTGGCAGCTTTCCTGTGGGCGCAATCTCTGGACGTTTCCAATTTGGCAGCCGTGCTCTGCCAGAGAGAGATACAGTGTTGCCCCATTACGAAGCAATGCTTTAGCAGAGGGCGAATGTCTGTGTGGCAGCGAATGCAGTTCCAAGGGACAGTGAAAACCAGCTAGAGCTTTCAGTGCTGGCAGCTTTCCTGTGGGCGCAATCTCTGGACGTTTCCAATTTGGCAGCCGGGCTCTGCCAGAGAGAGAGACAGAGTGTTGCCCCATTAGGAAGCAATGCTTTAGCAGAGCGCGAATGTCTGTGTGGCAGCGAATGCAGTTCCAAGGGACAGTGAAAACCAGCTAGAGCTTTCAGTGCTGGCAGCTTTCCTGTGGGCGCAATCTCTGGACGTTTCCAATTTGGCAGCCGGGCTCTGCCAGAGAGAGATACAGAGTGTTGCCCCATTAGGAAGCAATGCTTTAGCAGAGCGCGAATGTCTGTGTGGCAGCGAATGCAGTTCCAAGGGACAGTGAAAACCAGCTAGAGCTTTCAGTGCTGGCAGCTTTCCTGTGGGCGCAATCTCTGGACGTTTCCAATTTGGCAGCCGGGCTCTGCCAGAGAGAGATACAGAGTGTTGCCCCATTACGAAGCAATGCTTTAGCAGAGCGCGAATGTCTGTGTGGCAGCGAATGCAGTTCCAAGGGACAGTGAAAACCAGCTAGAGCTTTCAGTGCTGGCAGCTTTCCTGTGGGCGCAATCTCTGGACGTTTCCAATTTGGCAGCCGGGCTCTGCCAGAGAGAGATACAGAGTGTTGCCCCATTAGGAAGCAATGCTTTAGCAGAGCGCGAATGTCTGTGTGGCAGCAAATGCAGTTCCAAGGGACAGTGAAAACCAGCTAGAGCTTTCAGTGCTGGCAGCTTTCCTGTGGGCGCAATATCTGGACGTCTCCAATTTGGCAGCCGGGCTCTGCCAGAGAGAGAAACAGAGTGTTGCCCCATTACGAAGCAATGCTTTAGCAGAGCGCGAATGTCTGTGTGGCAGCGAATGCAGTTCCAAGGGACAGTGAAAACCAGCTAGAGCTTTCAGTGCTGGCAGCTTTCCTGTGGGCGCAATCTCTGGACGTTTCCAATTTGGCAGCCGGGCTCTGCCAGAGAGAGATACAGAGTGTTGCCCCATTACGAAGCAATGCTTTAGCAGAGCGCGAATGTCTGTGTGGCAGCGAATGCAGTTCCAAGGGACAGTGAAAACCAGCTAGAGCTTTCAGTGCTGGCAGCTTTCCTGTGGGCGCAATGTCTGGACGTTTCCAATTTGGCAGCCGGGCTCTGCCAGAGAGAGATACAGAGTGTTGCCCCATTAGGAAGCAATGCTTTAGCAGAGCGCGAATGTCTGTGTGGCAGCAAATGCAGTTCCAAGGGACAGTGAAAACCAGCTAGAGCTTTCAGTGCTGGCAGCTTTCCTGTGGGCGCAATCTCTGGACGTTTCCAATTTGGCAGCCGGGCTCTGCCAGAGAGAGATACAGAGTGTTGCCCCATTACGAAGCAATGCTTTAGCAGAGCGCGAATGTCTGTGTGGCAGCGAATGCAGTTCCAAGGGACAGTGAAAACCAGCTAGAGCTTTCAGTGCTGGCAGCTTTCCTGTGGGCGCAATCTCTGGACGTTTCCAATTTGGCAGCCGGGCTCTGCCAGAGAGAGATACAGAGTGTTGCCCCATTACGAAGCAATGCTTTAGCAGAGCGCGAATGTCTGTGTGGCAGCGAATGCAGTTCCAAGGGACAGTGAAAACCAGCTAGAGCTTTCAGTGCTGGCAGCTTTCCTGTGGGCGCAATCTCTGGACGTTTCCAATTTGGCAGCCGGGCTCTGCCAGAGAGAGAGACAGAGTGTTGCCCCATTACGAAGCAATGCTTTAGCAGAGCGCGAATGTCTGTGTGGCAGCGAATGCAGTTCCAAGGGACAGTGAAAACCAGCTAGAGCTTTCAGTGCTGGCAGCTTTCCTGTGGGCGCAATCTCTGGACGTTTCCAATTTGGCAGCCGTGCTCTGCCAGAGAGAGATACAGTGTTGCCCCATTACGAAGCAATGCTTTAGCAGAGCGCGAATGTCTGTGTGGCAGCGAATGCAGTTCCAAGGGACAGTGAAAACCAGCTAGAGCTTTCAGTGCTGGCAGCTTTCCTGTGGGCGCAATCTCTGGACGTTTCCAATTTGGCAGCCGGGCTCTGCCAGAGAGAGAAACAGAGTGTTGCCCCATTACGAAGCAATGCTTTAGCAGAGCGCGAATGTCTGTGTGGCAGCGAATGCAGTTCCAAGGGACAGTGAAAACCAGCTAGAGCTTTCAGTGCTGGCAGCTTTCCTGTGGGCGCAATCTCTGGACGTTTCCAATTTGGCAGCCGGGCTCTGCCAGAGAGAGAAACAGAGTGTTGCCCCATTACGAAGCAATGCTTTAGCAGAGCGCGAATGTCTGTGTGGCAGCGAATGCAGTTCCAAGGGACAGTGAAAACCAGCTAGAGCTTTCAGTGCTAGCAGCTTTCCTGTGGGCGCAATCTCTGGACGTTTCCAATTTGGCAGCCGGGCTCTGCCAGAGAGAGATACAGAGTGTTGCCCCATTACGAAGCAATGCTTTAACAGAGCGCGAATGTCTGTGTGGCAGCGAATGCAGTTCCAAGGGACAGTGAAAACCAGCTAGAGCTTTCAGTGCTGGCAGCTTTCCTGTGGGCGCAATCTCTGGACGTTTCCAATTTGGCAGCCGGGCTCTGCCAGAGAGAGATACAGAGTGTTGCCCCATTAGGAAGCAATGCTTTAGCAGAGCGCGAATGTCTGTGTGGCAGCGAATGCAGTTCCAAGGGACAGTGAAAACCAGCTAGAGCTTTCAGTGCTGGCAGCTTTCCTGTGGGCGCAATCTCTGGACGTTTCCAATTTGGCAGCCGGGCTCTGCCAGAGAGAGAAACAGAGTGTTGCCCCATTACGAAGCAATGCTTTAGCAGAGCGCGAATGTCTGTGTGGCAGCGAATGCAGTTCCAAGGGACAGTGAAAACCAGCTAGAGCTTTCAGTGCTGGCAGCTTTCCTGTGGGCGCAATCTCTGGACGTTTCCAATTTGGCAGCCGGGCTCTGCCAGAGAGAGAAACAGAGTGTTGCCCCATTACGAAGCAATGCTTTAGCAGAGCGCGAATGTCTGTGTGGCAGCGAATGCAGTTCCAAGGGACAGTGAAAACCAGCTAGAGCTTTCAGTGCTGGCAGCTTTCCTGTGGGCGCAATCTCTGGACGTTTCCAATTTGGCAGCCGGGCTCTGCCAGAGAGAGAAACAGAGTGTTGCCCCATTACGAAGCAATGCTTTAGCAGAGCGCGAATGTCTGTGTGGCAGCGAATGCAGTTCCAAGGGACAGTGAAAACCAGCTAGAGCTTTCAGTGCTAGCAGCTTTCCTGTGGGCGCAATCTCTGGACGTTTCCAATTTGGCAGCCGGGCTCTGCCAGAGAGAGATACAGAGTGTTGCCCCATTAGGAAGCAATGCTTTAGCAGAGCGCGAATGTCTGTGTGGCAGCGAATGCAGTTCCAAGGGACAGTGAAAACCAGCTAGAGCTTTCAGTGCTGGCAGCTTTCCTGTGGGCGCAATCTCTGGACGTTTCCAATTTGGCAGCCGGGCTCTGCCAGAGAGAGATACAGAGTGTTGCCCCATTAGGAAGCAATGCTTTAGCAGAGCGCGAATGTCTGTGTGGCAGCAAATGCAGTTCCAAGGGACAGTGAAAACCAGCTAGAGCTTTCAGTGCTGGCAGCTTTCCTGTGGGCGCAATCTCTGGACGTCTCCAATTTGGCAGCCGGGCTCTGCCAGAGAGAGAAACAGAGTGTTGCCCCATTACGAAGCAATGCTTTAGCAGAGCGCGAATGTCTGTGTGGCAGCGAATGCAGTTCCAAGGGACAGTGAAAACCAGCTAGAGCTTTCAGTGCTGGCAGCTTTCCTGTGGGCGCAATCTCTGGACGTTTCCAATTTGGCAGCCGGGCTCTGCCAGAGAGAGATACAGAGTGTTGCCCCATTACGAAGCAATGCTTTAGCAGAGCGCGAATGTCTGTGTGGCAGCGAATGCAGTTCCAAGGGACAGTGAAAACCAGCTAGAGCTTTCAGTGCTGGCAGCTTTCCTGTGGGCGCAATCTCTGGACGTTTCCAATTTGGCAGCCGGGCTCTGCCAGAGAGAGAGACAGAGTGTTGCCCCATTACGAAGCAATGCTTTAGCAGAGCGCGAATGTCTGTGTGGCAGCAAATGCAGTTCCAAGGGACAGTGAAAACCAGCTAGAGCTTTCAGTGCTGGCAGCTTTCCTGTGGGCGCAATCTCTGGACGTTTCCAATTTGGCAGCCGGGCTCTGCCAGAGAGAGATACAGAGTGTTGCCCCATTACGAAGCAATGCTTTAGCAGAGCGCGAATGTCTGTGTGGCAGCGAATGCAGTTCCAAGGGACAGTGAAAACCAGCTAGAGCTTTCAGTGCTGGCAGCTTTCCTGTGGGCGCAATCTCTGGACGTTTCCAATTTGGCAGCCGGGCTCTGCCAGAGAGAGATACAGAGTGTTGCCCCATTACGAAGCAATGCTTTAGCAGAGCGCGAATGTCTGTGTGGCAGCGAATGCAGTTCCAAGGGACAGTGAAAACCAGCTAGAGCTTTCAGTGCTGGCAGCTTTCCTGTGGGCGCAATGTCTGGACGTTTCCAATTTGGCAGCCGGGCTCTGCCAGAGAGAGATACAGTGTTGCCCCATTACGAAGCAATGCTTTAGCAGAGCGCGAATGTCTGTGTGGCAGCGAATGCAGTTCCAAGGGACAGTGAAAACCAGCTAGAGCTTTCAGTGCTGGCAGCTTTCCTGTGGGCGCAATCTCTGGACGTTTCCAATTTGGCAGCCGGGCTCTGCCAGAGAGAGAAACAGAGTGTTGCCCCATTACGAAGCAATGCTTTAGCAGAGCGCGAATGTCTGTGTGGCAGCGAATGCAGTTCCAAGGGACAGTGAAAACCAGCTAGAGCTTTCAGTGCTGGCAGCTTTCCTGTGGGCGCAATCTCTGGACGTTTCCAATTTGGCAGCCGGGCTCTGCCAGAGAGAGAAACAGAGTGTTGCCCCATTACGAAGCAATGCTTTAGCAGAGCGCGAATGTCTGTGTGGCAGCGAATGCAGTTCCAAGGGACAGTGAAAACCAGCTAGAGCTTTCAGTGCTAGCAGCTTTCCTGTGGGCGCAATCTCTGGACGTTTCCAATTTGGCAGCCGGGCTCTGCCAGAGAGAGATACAGAGTGTTGCCCCATTACGAAGCAATGCTTTAGCAGAGCGCGAATGTCTGTGTGGCAGCGAATGCAGTTCCAAGGGACAGTGAAAACCAGCTAGAGCTTTCAGTGCTGGCAGCTTTCCTGTGGGCGCAATCTCTGGACGTTTCCAATTTGGCAGCCGGGCTCTGCCAGAGAGAGATACAGAGTGTTGCCCCATTAGGAAGCAATGCTTTAGCAGAGCGCGAATGTCTGTGTGGCAGCAAATGCAGTTCCAAGGGACAGTGAAAACCAGCTAGAGCTTTCAGTGCTGGCACCTTTCCTGTGGGCGCAATATCTGGACGTCTCCAATTTGGCAGCCGGGCTCTGCCAGAGAGAGAAACAGAGTGTTGCCCCATTACGAAGCAATGCTTTAGCAGAGCGCGAATGTCTGTGTGGCAGCGAATGCAGTTCCAAGGGACAGTGAAAACCAGCTAGAGCTTTCAGTGCTGGCAGCTTTCCTGTGGGCGCAATCTCTGGACGTTTCCAATTTGGCAGCCGGGCTCTGCCAGAGAGAGAGACAGAGTGTTGCCCCATTACGAAGCAATGCTTTAGCAGAGCGCGAATGTCTGTGTGGCAGCGAATGCAGTTCCAAGGGACAGTGAAAACCAGCTAGAGCTTTCAGTGCTGGCAGCTTTCCTGTGGGCGCAATGTCTGGACGTTTCCAATTTGGCAGCCGGGCTCTGCCAGAGAGAGATACAGAGTGTTGCCCCATTAGGAAGCAATGCTTTAGCAGAGCGCGAATGTCTGTGTGGCAGCAAATGCAGTTCCAAGGGACAGTGAAAACCAGCTAGAGCTTTCAGTGCTGGCAGCTTTCCTGTGGGCGCAATCTCTGGACGTTTCCAATTTGGCAGCCGGGCTCTGCCAGAGAGAGATACAGAGTGTTGCCCCATTAGGAAGCAATGCTTTAGCAGAGCGCGAATGTCTGTGTGGCAGCGAATGCAGTTCCAAGGGACAGTGAAAACCAGCTAGAGCTTTCAGTGCTGGCAGCTTTCCTGTGGGCGCAATCTCTGGACGTTTCCAATTTGGCAGCCGGGCTCTGCCAGAGAGAGATACAGAGTGTTGCCCCATTACGAAGCAATGCTTTAACAGAGCGCGAATGTCTGTGTGGCAGCGAATGCAGTTCCAAGGGACAGTGAAAACCAGCTAGAGCTTTCAGTGCTGGCAGCTTTCCTGTGGGCGCAATCTCTGGACGTTTCCAATTTGGCAGCCGGGCTCTGCCAGAGAGAGATACAGAGTGTTGCCCCATTAGGAAGCAATGCTTTAGCAGAGCGCGAATGTCTGTGTGGCAGCGAATGCAGTTCCAAGGGACAGTGAAAACCAGCTAGAGCTTTCAGTGCTGGCAGCTTTCCTGTGGGCGCAATCTCTGGACGTTTCCAATTTGGCAGCCGGGCTCTGCCAGAGAGAGAGACAGAGTGTTGCCCCATTACGAAGCAATGCTTTAGCAGAGCGCGAATGTCTGTGTGGCAGCGAATGCAGTTCCAAGGGACAGTGAAAACCAGCTAGAGCTTTCAGTGCTGGCAGCTTTCCTGTGGGCGCAATCTCTGGACGTTTCCAATTTGGCAGCCGTGCTCTGCCAGAGAGAGATACAGTGTTGCCCCATTACGAAGCAATGCTTTAGCAGAGGGCGAATGTCTGTGTGGCAGCGAATGCAGTTCCAAGGGACAGTGAAAACCAGCTAGAGCTTTCAGTGCTGGCAGCTTTCCTGTGGGCGCAATCTCTGGACGTTTCCAATTTGGCAGCCGGGCTCTGCCAGAGAGAGAGACAGAGTGTTGCCCCATTAGGAAGCAATGCTTTAGCAGAGCGCGAATGTCTGTGTGGCAGCGAATGCAGTTCCAAGGGACAGTGAAAACCAGCTAGAGCTTTCAGTGCTGGCAGCTTTCCTGTGGGCGCAATCTCTGGACGTTTCCAATTTGGCAGCCGGGCTCTGCCAGAGAGAGATACAGAGTGTTGCCCCATTAGGAAGCAATGCTTTAGCAGAGCGCGAATGTCTGTGTGGCAGCGAATGCAGTTCCAAGGGACAGTGAAAACCAGCTAGAGCTTTCAGTGCTGGCAGCTTTCCTGTGGGCGCAATCTCTGGACGTTTCCAATTTGGCAGCCGGGCTCTGCCAGAGAGAGATACAGAGTGTTGCCCCATTACGAAGCAATGCTTTAGCAGAGCGCGAATGTCTGTGTGGCAGCGAATGCAGTTCCAAGGGACAGTGAAAACCAGCTAGAGCTTTCAGTGCTGGCAGCTTTCCTGTGGGCGCAATCTCTGGACGTTTCCAATTTGGCAGCCGGGCTCTGCCAGAGAGAGATACAGAGTGTTGCCCCATTAGGAAGCAATGCTTTAGCAGAGCGCGAATGTCTGTGTGGCAGCAAATGCAGTTCCAAGGGACAGTGAAAACCAGCTAGAGCTTTCAGTGCTGGCAGCTTTCCTGTGGGCGCAATATCTGGACGTCTCCAATTTGGCAGCCGGGCTCTGCCAGAGAGAGAAACAGAGTGTTGCCCCATTAGGAAGCAATGCTTTAGCAGAGCGCGAATGTCTGTGTGGCAGCGAATGCAGTTCCAAGGGACAGTGAAAACCAGCTAGAGCTTTCAGTGCTGGCAGCTTTCCTGTGGGCGCAATCTCTGGACGTTTCCAATTTGGCAGCCGGGCTCTGCCAGAGAGAGATACAGAGTGTTGCCCCATTACGAAGCAATGCTTTAGCAGAGCGCGAATGTCTGTGTGGCAGCGAATGCAGTTCCAAGGGACAGTGAAAACCAGCTAGAGCTTTCAGTGCTGGCAGCTTTCCTGTGGGCGCAATGTCTGGACGTTTCCAATTTGGCAGCCGGGCTCTGCCAGAGAGAGATACAGAGTGTTGCCCCATTAGGAAGCAATGCTTTAGCAGAGCGCGAATGTCTGTGTGGCAGCAAATGCAGTTCCAAGGGACAGTGAAAACCAGCTAGAGCTTTCAGTGCTGGCAGCTTTCCTGTGGGCGCAATCTCTGGACGTTTCCAATTTGGCAGCCGGGCTCTGCCAGAGAGAGATACAGAGTGTTGCCCCATTACGAAGCAATGCTTTAGCAGAGCGCGAATGTCTGTGTGGCAGCGAATGCAGTTCCAAGGGACAGTGAAAACCAGCTAGAGCTTTCAGTGCTGGCAGCTTTCCTGTGGGCGCAATCTCTGGACGTTTCCAATTTGGCAGCCGGGCTCTGCCAGAGAGAGATACAGAGTGTTGCCCCATTACGAAGCAATGCTTTAGCAGAGCGCGAATGTCTGTGTGGCAGCGAATGCAGTTCCAAGGGACAGTGAAAACCAGCTAGAGCTTTCAGTGCTGGCAGCTTTCCTGTGGGCGCAATCTCTGGACGTTTCCAATTTGGCAGCCGGGCTCTGCCAGAGAGAGAGACAGAGTGTTGCCCCATTACGAAGCAATGCTTTAGCAGAGCGCGAATGTCTGTGTGGCAGCGAATGCAGTTCCAAGGGACAGTGAAAACCAGCTAGAGCTTTCAGTGCTGGCAGCTTTCCTGTGGGCGCAATCTCTGGACGTTTCCAATTTGGCAGCCGTGCTCTGCCAGAGAGAGATACAGTGTTGCCCCATTACGAAGCAATGCTTTAGCAGAGCGCGAATGTCTGTGTGGCAGCGAATGCAGTTCCAAGGGACAGTGAAAACCAGCTAGAGCTTTCAGTGCTGGCAGCTTTCCTGTGGGCGCAATCTCTGGACGTTTCCAATTTGGCAGCCGGGCTCTGCCAGAGAGAGAAACAGAGTGTTGCCCCATTACGAAGCAATGCTTTAGCAGAGCGCGAATGTCTGTGTGGCAGCGAATGCAGTTCCAAGGGACAGTGAAAACCAGCTAGAGCTTTCAGTGCTGGCAGCTTTCCTGTGGGCGCAATCTCTGGACGTTTCCAATTTGGCAGCCGGGCTCTGCCAGAGAGAGAAACAGAGTGTTGCCCCATTACGAAGCAATGCTTTAGCAGAGCGCGAATGTCTGTGTGGCAGCGAATGCAGTTCCAAGGGACAGTGAAAACCAGCTAGAGCTTTCAGTGCTAGCAGCTTTCCTGTGGGCGCAATCTCTGGACGTTTCCAATTTGGCAGCCGGGCTCTGCCAGAGAGAGATACAGAGTGTTGCCCCATTACGAAGCAATGCTTTAACAGAGCGCGAATGTCTGTGTGGCAGCGAATGCAGTTCCAAGGGACAGTGAAAACCAGCTAGAGCTTTCAGTGCTGGCAGCTTTCCTGTGGGCGCAATCTCTGGACGTTTCCAATTTGGCAGCCGGGCTCTGCCAGAGAGAGATACAGAGTGTTGCCCCATTAGGAAGCAATGCTTTAGCAGAGCGCGAATGTCTGTGTGGCAGCGAATGCAGTTCCAAGGGACAGTGAAAACCAGCTAGAGCTTTCAGTGCTGGCAGCTTTCCTGTGGGCGCAATCTCTGGACGTTTCCAATTTGGCAGCCGGGCTCTGCCAGAGAGAGAGACAGAGTGTTGCCCCATTACGAAGCAATGCTTTAGCAGAGCGCGAATGTCTGTGTGGCAGCGAATGCAGTTCCAAGGGACAGTGAAAACCAGCTAGAGCTTTCAGTGCTGGCAGCTTTCCTGTGGGCGCAATCTCTGGACGTTTCCAATTTGGCAGCCGGGCTCTGCCAGAGAGAGATACAGTGTTGCCCCATTACGAAGCAATGCTTTAGCAGAGCGCGAATGTCTGTGTGGCAGCGAATGCAGTTCCAAGGGACAGTGAAAACCAGCTAGAGCTTTCAGTGCTGGCAGCTTTCCTGTGGGCGCAATCTCTGGACGTTTCCAATTTGGCAGCCGGGCTCTGCCAGAGAGAGAAACAGAGTGTTGCCCCATTACGAAGCAATGCTTTAGCAGAGCGCGAATGTCTGTGTGGCAGCGAATGCAGTTCCAAGGGACAGTGAAAACCAGCTAGAGCTTTCAGTGCTGGCAGCTTTCCTGTGGGCGCAATCTCTGGACGTTTCCAATTTGGCAGCCGGGCTCTGCCAGAGAGAGATACAGAGTGTTGCCCCATTAGGAAGCAATGCTTTAGCAGAGCGCGAATGTCTGTGTGGCAGCAAATGCAGTTCCAAGGGACAGTGAAAACCAGCTAGAGCTTTCAGTGCTGGCAGCTTTCCTGTGGGCGCAATATCTGGACGTCTCCAATTTGGCAGCCGGGCTCTGCCAGAGAGAGAAACAGAGTGTTGCCCCATTACGAAGCAATGCTTTAGCAGAGCGCGAATGTCTGTGTGGCAGCGAATGCAGTTCCAAGGGACAGTGAAAACCAGCTAGAGCTTTCAGTGCTGGCAGCTTTCCTGTGGGCGCAATCTCTGGACGTTTCCAATTTGGCAGCCGGGCTCTGCCAGAGAGAGATACAGAGTGTTGCCCCATTACGAAGCAATGCTTTAGCAGAGCGCGAATGTCTGTGTGGCAGCGAATGCAGTTCCAAGGGACAGTGAAAACCAGCTAGAGCTTTCAGTGCTGGCAGCTTTCCTGTGGGCGCAATCTCTGGACGTTTCCAATTTGGCAGCCGGGCTCTGCCAGAGAGAGATACAGAGTGTTGCCCCATTAGGAAGCAATGCTTTAGCAGAGCGCGAATGTCTGTGTGGCAGCAAATGCAGTTCCAAGGGACAGTGAAAACCAGCTAGAGCTTTCAGTGCTGGCAGCTTTCCTGTGGGCGCAATCTCTGGACGTTTCCAATTTGGCAGCCGGGCTCTGCCAGAGAGAGATACAGAGTGTTGCCCCATTACGAAGCAATGCTTTAGCAGAGCGCGAATGTCTGTGTGGCAGCGAATGCAGTTCCAAGGGACAGTGAAAACCAGCTAGAGCTTTCAGTGCTGGCAGCTTTCCTGTGGGCGCAATCTCTGGACGTTTCCAATTTGGCAGCCGGGCTCTGCCAGAGAGAGAAACAGAGTGTTGCCCCATTACGAAGCAATGCTTTAACAGAGCGCGAATGTCTGTGTGGCAGCGAATGCAGTTCCAAGGGACAGTGAAAACCAGCTAGAGCTTTCAGTGCTGGCAGCTTTCCTGTGGGCGCAATCTCTGGACGTTTCCAATTTGGCAGCCGGGCTCTGCCAGAGAGAGATACAGAGTGTTGCCCCATTACGAAGCAATGCTTTAGCAGAGCGCGAATGTCTGTGTGGCAGCGAATGCAGTTCCAAGGGACAGTGAAAACCAGCTAGAGCTTTCAGTGCTGGCAGCTTTCCTGTGGGCGCAATCTCTGGACGTTTCCAATTTGGCAGCCGGGCTCTGCCAGAGAGAGAGACAGAGTGTTGCCCCATTACGAAGCAATGCTTTAGCAGAGCGCGAATGTCTGTGTGGCAGCGAATGCAGTTCCAAGGGACAGTGAAAACCAGCTAGAGCTTTCAGTGCTGGCAGCTTTCCTGTGGGCGCAATCTCTGGACGTTTCCAATTTGGCAGCCGGGCTCTGCCAGAGAGAGATACAGTGTTGCCCCATTACGAAGCAATGCTTTAGCAGAGCGCGAATGTCTGTGTGGCAGCGAATGCAGTTCCAAGGGACAGTGAAAACCAGCTAGAGCTTTCAGTGCTGGCAGCTTTCCTGTGGGCGCAATCTCTGGACGTTTCCAATTTGGCAGCCGGGCTCTGCCAGAGAGAGAGACAGAGTGTTGCCCCATTAGGAAGCAATGCTTTAGCAGAGCGCGAATGTCTGTGTGGCAGCAAATGCAGTTCCAAGGGACAGTGAAAACCAGCTAGAGCTTTCAGTGCTGGCAGCTTTCCTGTGGGCGCAATCTCTGGACGTTTCCAATTTGGCAGCCGGGCTCTGCCAGAGAGAGAAACAGAGTGTTGCCCCATTACGAAGCAATGCTTTAGCAGAGCGCGAATGTCTGTGTGGCAGCGAATGCAGTTCCAAGGGACAGTGAAAACCAGCTAGAGCTTTCAGTGCTAGCAGCTTTCCTGTGGGCGCAATCTCTGGACGTTTCCAATTTGGCAGCCGGGCTCTGCCAGAGAGAGATACAGAGTGTTGCCCCATTACGAAGCAATGCTTTAACAGAGCGCGAATGTCTGTGTGGCAGCGAATGCAGTTCCAAGGGACAGTGAAAACCAGCTAGAGCTTTCAGTGCTGGCAGCTTTCCTGTGGGCGCAATCTCTGGACGTTTCCAATTTGGCAGCCGGGCTCTGCCAGAGAGAGATACAGAGTGTTGCCCCATTAGGAAGCAATGCTTTAGCAGAGCGCGAATGTCTGTGTGGCAGCGAATGCAGTTCCAAGGGACAGTGAAAACCAGCTAGAGCTTTCAGTGCTGGCAGCTTTCCTGTGGGCGCAATCTCTGGACGTTTCCAATTTGGCAGCCGGGCTCTGCCAGAGAGAGAGACAGAGTGTTGCCCCATTACGAAGCAATGCTTTAGCAGAGCGCGAATGTCTGTGTGGCAGCGAATGCAGTTCCAAGGGACAGTGAAAACCAGCTAGAGCTTTCAGTGCTGGCAGCTTTCCTGTGGGCGCAATGTCTGGACGTTTCCAATTTGGCAGCCGGGCTCTGCCAGAGAGAGATACAGTGTTGCCCCATTACGAAGCAATGCTTTAGCAGAGCGCGAATGTCTGTGTGGCAGCGAATGCAGTTCCAAGGGACAGTGAAAACCAGCTAGAGCTTTCAGTGCTGGCAGCTTTCCTGTGGGCGCAATCTCTGGACGTTTCCAATTTGGCAGCCGGGCTCTGCCAGAGAGAGAAACAGAGTGTTGCCCCATTACGAAGCAATGCTTTAGCAGAGCGCGAATGTCTGTGTGGCAGCGAATGCAGTTCCAAGGGACAGTGAAAACCAGCTAGAGCTTTCAGTGCTGGCAGCTTTCCTGTGGGCGCAATCTCTGGACGTTTCCAATTTGGCAGCCGGGCTCTGCCAGAGAGAGATACAGAGTGTTGCCCCATTAGGAAGCAATGCTTTAGCAGAGCGCGAATGTCTGTGTGGCAGCAAATGCAGTTCCAAGGGACAGTGAAAACCAGCTAGAGCTTTCAGTGCTGGCAGCTTTCCTGTGGGCGCAATATCTGGACGTCTCCAATTTGGCAGCCGGGCTCTGCCAGAGAGAGAAACAGAGTGTTGCCCCATTACGAAGCAATGCTTTAGCAGAGCGCGAATGTCTGTGTGGCAGCGAATGCAGTTCCAAGGGACAGTGAAAACCAGCTAGAGCTTTCAGTGCTGGCAGCTTTCCTGTGGGCGCAATCTCTGGACGTTTCCAATTTGGCAGCCGGGCTCTGCCAGAGAGAGATACAGAGTGTTGCCCCATTACGAAGCAATGCTTTAGCAGAGCGCGAATGTCTGTG
The DNA here is from genome assembly GCF_035582795.1 of Mycteria americana. NCBI lineage: Eukaryota > Metazoa > Chordata > Aves > Ciconiiformes > Ciconiidae > Mycteria > Mycteria americana. Next base: position 61,720 of record NW_027445672.1, read on the forward strand.
TGGCAGCGAATGCAGTTCCAAGGGACAGTGAAAACCAGCTAGAGCTTTCAGTGCTGGCAGCTTTCCTGTGGGCGCAATCTCTGGACGTTTCCAATTTGGCAGCCGGGCTCTGCCAGAGAGAGATACAGAGTGTTGCCCCATTAGGAAGCAATGCTTTAGCAGAGCGCGAATGTCTGTGTGGCAGCAAATGCAGTTCCAAGGGACAGTGAAAACCAGCTAGAGCTTTCAGTGCTGGCAGCTTTCCTGTGGGCGCAATCTCTGGACGTTTCCAATTTGGCAGCCGGGCTCTGCCAGAGAGAGATACAGAGTGTTGCCCCATTACGAAGCAATGCTTTAGCAGAGCGCGAATGTCTGTGTGGCAGCGAATGCAGTTCCAAGGGACAGTGAAAACCAGCTAGAGCTTTCAGTGCTGGCAGCTTTCCTGTGGGCGCAATCTCTGGACGTTTCCAATTTGGCAGCCGGGCTCTGCCAGAGAGAGAAACAGAGTGTTGCCCCATTACGAAGCAATGCTTTAACAGAGCGCGAATGTCTGTGTGGCAGCGAATGCAGTTCCAAGGGACAGTGAAAACCAGCTAGAGCTTTCAGTGCTGGCAGCTTTCCTGTGGGCGCAATCTCTGGACGTTTCCAATTTGGCAGCCGGGCTCTGCCAGAGAGAGATACAGAGTGTTGCCCCATTACGAAGCAATGCTTTAGCAGAGCGCGAATGTCTGTGTGGCAGCGAATGCAGTTCCAAGGGACAGTGAAAACCAGCTAGAGCTTTCAGTGCTGGCAGCTTTCCTGTGGGCGCAATCTCTGGACGTTTCCAATTTGGCAGCCGGGCTCTGCCAGAGAGAGAGACAGAGTGTTGCCCCATTACGAAGCAATGCTTTAGCAGAGCGCGAATGTCTGTGTGGCAGCGAATGCAGTTCCAAGGGACAGTGAAAACCAGCTACAGCTTTCAGTGCTGGCAGCTTTCCTGTGGGCGCAATCTCTGGACGTTTCCAATTTGGCAGCCGGGCTCTGCCAGAGAGAGATACAGTGTTGCCCCATTACGAAGCAATGCTTTAGCAGAGCGCGAATGTCTGTGTGGCAGCGAATGCAGTTCCAAGGGACAGTGAAAACCAGCTAGAGCTTTCAGTGCTGGCAGCTTTCCTGTGGGCGCAATCTCTGGACGTTTCCAATTTGGCAGCCGGGCTCTGCCAGAGAGAGAGACAGAGTGTTGCCCCATTAGGAAGCAATGCTTTAGCAGAGCGCGAATGTCTGTGTGGCAGCAAATGCAGTTCCAAGGGACAGTGAAAACCAGCTAGAGCTTTCAGTGCTGGCAGCTTTCCTGTGGGCGCAATCTCTGGACGTTTCCAATTTGGCAGCCGGGCTCTGCCAGAGAGAGATACAGAGTGTTGCCCCATTAGGAAGCAATGCTTTAGCAGAGCGCGAATGTCTGTGTGGCAGCGAATGCAGTTCCAAGGGACAGTGAAAACCAGCTAGAGCTTTCAGTGCTGGCAGCTTTCCTGTGGGCGCAATCTCTGGACGTTTCCAATTTGGCAGCCGGGCTCTGCCAGAGAGAGATACAGAGTGTTGCCCCATTACGAAGCAATGCTTTAGCAGAGCGCGAATGTCTGTGTGGCAGCGAATGCAGTTCCAAGGGACAGTGAAAACCAGCTAGAGCTTTCAGTGCTGGCAGCTTTCCTGTGGGCGCAATCTCTGGACGTTTCCAATTTGGCAGCCGGGCTCTGCCAGAGAGAGATACAGAGTGTTGCCCCATTAGGAAGCAATGCTTTAGCAGAGCGCGAATGTCTGTGTGGCAGCAAATGCAGTTCCAAGGGACAGTGAAAACCAGCTAGAGCTTTCAGTGCTGGCAGCTTTCCTGTGGGCGCAATATCTGGACGTTTCCAATTTGGCAGCCGGGCTCTGCCAGAGAGAGATACAGAGTGTTGCCCCATTAGGAAGCAATGCTTTAGCAGAGCGCGAATGTCTGTGTGGCAGCGAATGCAGTTCCAAGGGACAGTGAAAACCAGCTAGAGCTTTCAGTGCTGGCAGCTTTCCTGTGGGCGCAATCTCTGGACGTTTCCAATTTGGCAGCCGGGCTCTGCCAGAGAGAGATACAGAGTGTTGCCCCATTACGAAGCAATGCTTTAGCAGAGCGCGAATGTCTGTGTGGCAGCGAATGCAGTTCCAAGGGACAGTGAAAACCAGCTAGAGCTTTCAGTGCTGGCAGCTTTCCTGTGGGCGCAATCTCTGGACGTTTCCAATTTGGCAGCCGGGCTCTGCCAGAGAGAGATACAGAGTGTTGCCCCATTAGGAAGCAATGCTTTAGCAGAGCGCGAATGTCTGTGTGGCAGCAAATGCAGTTCCAAGGGACAGTGAAAACCAGCTAGAGCTTTCAGTGCTGGCAGCTTTCCTGTGGGCGCAATATCTGGACGTCTCCAATTTGGCAGCCGGGCTCTGCCAGAGAGAGAAACAGAGTGTTGCCCCATTACGAAGCAATGCTTTAGCAGAGCGCGAATGTCTGTGTGGCAGCGAATGCAGTTCCAAGGGACAGTGAAAACCAGCTAGAGCTTTCAGTGCTGGCAGCTTTCCTGTGGGCGCAATCTCTGGACGTTTCCAATTTGGCAGCCGGGCTCTGCCAGAGAGAGATACAGAGTGTTGCCCCATTACGAAGCAATGCTTTAGCAGAGCGCGAATGTCTGTGTGGCAGCGAATGCAGTTCCAAGGGACAGTGAAAACCAGCTAGAGCTTTCAGTGCTGGCAGCTTTCCTGTGGGCGCAATGTCTGGACGTTTCCAATTTGGCAGCCGGGCTCTGCCAGAGAGAGATACAGAGTGTTGCCCCATTAGGAAGCAATGCTTTAGCAGAGCGCGAATGTCTGTGTGGCAGCAAATGCAGTTCCAAGGGACAGTGAAAACCAGCTAGAGCTTTCAGTGCTGGCAGCTTTCCTGTGGGCGCAATCTCTGGACGTTTCCAATTTGGCAGCCGGGCTCTGCCAGAGAGAGATACAGAGTGTTGCCCCATTACGAAGCAATGCTTTAGCAGAGCGCGAATGTCTGTGTGGCAGCGAATGCAGTTCCAAGGGACAGTGAAAACCAGCTAGAGCTTTCAGTGCTGGCAGCTTTCCTGTGGGCGCAATCTCTGGACGTTTCCAATTTGGCAGCCGGGCTCTGCCAGAGAGAGATACAGAGTGTTGCCCCATTACGAAGCAATGCTTTAGCAGAGCGCGAATGTCTGTGTGGCAGCGAATGCAGTTCCAAGGGACAGTGAAAACCAGCTAGAGCTTTCAGTGCTGGCAGCTTTCCTGTGGGCGCAATCTCTGGACGTTTCCAATTTGGCAGCCGGGCTCTGCCAGAGAGAGAGACAGAGTGTTGCCCCATTACGAAGCAATGCTTTAGCAGAGCGCGAATGTCTGTGTGGCAGCGAATGCAGTTCCAAGGGACAGTGAAAACCAGCTAGAGCTTTCAGTGCTGGCAGCTTTCCTGTGGGCGCAATCTCTGGACGTTTCCAATTTGGCAGCCGTGCTCTGCCAGAGAGAGATACAGTGTTGCCCCATTACGAAGCAATGCTTTAGCAGAGCGCGAATGTCTGTGTGGCAGCGAATGCAGTTCCAAGGGACAGTGAAAACCAGCTAGAGCTTTCAGTGCTGGCAGCTTTCCTGTGGGCGCAATCTCTGGACGTTTCCAATTTGGCAGCCGGGCTCTGCCAGAGAGAGAAACAGAGTGTTGCCCCATTACGAAGCAATGCTTTAGCAGAGCGCGAATGTCTGTGTGGCAGCGAATGCAGTTCCAAGGGACAGTGAAAACCAGCTAGAGCTTTCAGTGCTGGCAGCTTTCCTGTGGGCGCAATCTCTGGACGTTTCCAATTTGGCAGCCGGGCTCTGCCAGAGAGAGAAACAGAGTGTTGCCCCATTACGAAGCAATGCTTTAGCAGAGCGCGAATGTCTGTGTGGCAGCGAATGCAGTTCCAAGGGACAGTGAAAACCAGCTAGAGCTTTCAGTGCTAGCAGCTTTCCTGTGGGCGCAATCTCTGGACGTTTCCAATTTGGCAGCCGGGCTCTGCCAGAGAGAGATACAGAGTGTTGCCCCATTACGAAGCAATGCTTTAACAGAGCGCGAATGTCTGTGTGGCAGCGAATGCAGTTCCAAGGGACAGTGAAAACCAGCTAGAGCTTTCAGTGCTGGCAGCTTTCCTGTGGGCGCAATCTCTGGACGTTTCCAATTTGGCAGCCGGGCTCTGCCAGAGAGAGATACAGAGTGTTGCCTCATTAGGAAGCAATGCTTTAGCAGAGCGCGAATGTCTGTGTGGCAGCGAATGCAGTTCCAAGGGACAGTGAAAACCAGCTAGAGCTTTCAGTGCTGGCAGCTTTCCTGTGGGCGCAATCTCTGGACGTTTCCAATTTGGCAGCCGGGCTCTGCCAGAGAGAGAGACAGAGTGTTGCCCCATTACGAAGCAATGCTTTAGCAGAGCGCGAATGTCTGTGTGGCAGCGAATGCAGTTCCAAGGGACAGTGAAAACCAGCTAGAGCTTTCAGTGCTGGCAGCTTTCCTGTGGGCGCAATCTCTGGACGTTTCCAATTTGGCAGCCGGGCTCTGCCAGAGAGAGATACAGTGTTGCCCCATTACGAAGCAATGCTTTAGCAGAGCGCGAATGTCTGTGTGGCAGCGAATGCAGTTCCAAGGGACAGTGAAAACCAGCTAGAGCTTTCAGTGCTGGCAGCTTTCCTGTGGGCGCAATCTCTGGACGTTTCCAATTTGGCAGCCGGGCTCTGCCAGAGAGAGAAACAGAGTGTTGCCCCATTACGAAGCAATGCTTTAGCAGAGCGCGAATGTCTGTGTGGCAGCGAATGCAGTTCCAAGGGACAGTGAAAACCAGCTAGAGCTTTCAGTGCTGGCAGCTTTCCTGTGGGCGCAATCTCTGGACGTTTCCAATTTGGCAGCCGGGCTCTGCCAGAGAGAGATACAGAGTGTTGCCCCATTAGGAAGCAATGCTTTAGCAGAGCGCGAATGTCTGTGTGGCAGCAAATGCAGTTCCAAGGGACAGTGAAAACCAGCTAGAGCTTTCAGTGCTGGCAGCTTTCCTGTGGGCGCAATATCTGGACGTCTCCAATTTGGCAGCCGGGCTCTGCCAGAGAGAGAAACAGAGTGTTGCCCCATTACGAAGCAATGCTTTAGCAGAGCGCGAATGTCTGTGTGGCAGCGAATGCAGTTCCAAGGGACAGTGAAAACCAGCTAGAGCTTTCAGTGCTGGCAGCTTTCCTGTGGGCGCAATCTCTGGACGTTTCCAATTTGGCAGCCGGGCTCTGCCAGAGAGAGATACAGAGTGTTGCCCCATTACGAAGCAATGCTTTAGCAGAGCGCGAATGTCTGTGTGGCAGCGAATGCAGTTCCAAGGGACAGTGAAAACCAGCTAGAGCTTTCAGTGCTGGCAGCTTTCCTGTGGGCGCAATCTCTGGACGTTTCCAATTTGGCAGCCGGGCTCTGCCAGAGAGAGATACAGAGTGTTGCCCCATTAGGAAGCAATGCTTTAGCAGAGCGCGAATGTCTGTGTGGCAGCAAATGCAGTTCCAAGGGACAGTGAAAACCAGCTAGAGCTTTCAGTGCTGGCAGCTTTCCTGTGGGCGCAATCTCTGGACGTTTCCAATTTGGCAGCCGGGCTCTGCCAGAGAGAGATACAGAGTGTTGCCCCATTACGAAGCAATGCTTTAGCAGAGCGCGAATGTCTGTGTGGCAGCGAATGCAGTTCCAAGGGACAGTGAAAACCAGCTAGAGCTTTCAGTGCTGGCAGCTTTCCTGTGGGCGCAATCTCTGGACGTTTCCAATTTGGCAGCCGGGCTCTGCCAGAGAGAGAAACAGAGTGTTGCCCCATTACGAAGCAATGCTTTAACAGAGCGCGAATGTCTGTGTGGCAGCGAATGCAGTTCCAAGGGACAGTGAAAACCAGCTAGAGCTTTCAGTGCTGGCAGCTTTCCTGTGGGCGCAATCTCTGGACGTTTCCAATTTGGCAGCCGGGCTCTGCCAGAGAGAGATACAGAGTGTTGCCCCATTACGAAGCAATGCTTTAGCAGAGCGCGAATGTCTGTGTGGCAGCGAATGCAGTTCCAAGGGACAGTGAAAACCAGCTAGAGCTTTCAGTGCTGGCAGCTTTCCTGTGGGCGCAATCTCTGGACGTTTCCAATTTGGCAGCCGGGCTCTGCCAGAGAGAGAGACAGAGTGTTGCCCCATTACGAAGCAATGCTTTAGCAGAGCGCGAATGTCTGTGTGGCAGCGAATGCAGTTCCAAGGGACAGTGAAAACCAGCTAGAGCTTTCAGTGCTGGCAGCTTTCCTGTGGGCGCAATCTCTGGACGTTTCCAATTTGGCAGCCGGGCTCTGCCAGAGAGAGATACAGTGTTGCCCCATTACGAAGCAATGCTTTAGCAGAGCGCGAATGTCTGTGTGGCAGCGAATGCAGTTCCAAGGGACAGTGAAAACCAGCTAGAGCTTTCAGTGCTGGCAGCTTTCCTGTGGGCGCAATCTCTGGACGTTTCCAATTTGGCAGCCGGGCTCTGCCAGAGAGAGAGACAGAGTGTTGCCCCATTAGGAAGCAATGCTTTAGCAGAGCGCGAATGTCTGTGTGGCAGCAAATGCAGTTCCAAGGGACAGTGAAAACCAGCTAGAGCTTTCAGTGCTGGCAGCTTTCCTGTGGGCGCAATCTCTGGACGTTTCCAATTTGGCAGCCGGGCTCTGCCAGAGAGAGATACAGAGTGTTGCCCCATTAGGAAGCAATGCTTTAGCAGAGCGCGAATGTCTGTGTGGCAGCGAATGCAGTTCCAAGGGACAGTGAAAACCAGCTAGAGCTTTCAGTGCTGGCAGCTTTCCTGTGGGCGCAATCTCTGGACGTTTCCAATTTGGCAGCCGGGCTCTGCCAGAGAGAGATACAGAGTGTTGCCCCATTACGAAGCAATGCTTTAGCAGAGCGCGAATGTCTGTGTGGCAGCGAATGCAGTTCCAAGGGACAGTGAAAACCAGCTAGAGCTTTCAGTGCTGGCAGCTTTCCTGTGGGCGCAATCTCTGGACGTTTCCAATTTGGCAGCCGGGCTCTGCCAGAGAGAGATACAGAGTGTTGCCCCATTAGGAAGCAATGCTTTAGCAGAGCGCGAATGTCTGTGTGGCAGCAAATGCAGTTCCAAGGGACAGTGAAAACCAGCTAGAGCTTTCAGTGCTGGCAGCTTTCCTGTGGGCGCAATATCTGGACGTCTCCAATTTGGCAGCCGGGCTCTGCCAGAGAGAGAAACAGAGTGTTGCCCCATTACGAAGCAATGCTTTAGCAGAGCGCGAATGTCTGTGTGGCAGCGAATGCAGTTCCAAGGGACAGTGAAAACCAGCTAGAGCTTTCAGTGCTGGCAGCTTTCCTGTGGGCGCAATCTCTGGACGTTTCCAATTTGGCAGCCGGGCTCTGCCAGAGAGAGATACAGAGTGTTGCCCCATTACGAAGCAATGCTTTAACAGAGCGCGAATGTCTGTGTGGCAGCGAATGCAGTTCCAAGGGACAGTGAAAACCAGCTAGAGCTTTCAGTGCTGGCAGCTTTCCTGTGGGCGCAATCTCTGGACGTTTCCAATTTGGCAGCCGGGCTCTGCCAGAGAGAGATACAGAGTGTTGCCCCATTAGGAAGCAATGCTTTAGCAGAGCGCGAATGTCTGTGTGGCAGCGAATGCAGTTCCAAGGGACAGTGAAAACCAGCTAGAGCTTTCAGTGCTGGCAGCTTTCCTGTGGGCGCAATCTCTGGACGTTTCCAATTTGGCAGCCGGGCTCTGCCAGAGAGAGAGACAGAGTGTTGCCCCATTACGAAGCAATGCTTTAGCAGAGCGCGAATGTCTGTGTGGCAGCGAATGCAGTTCCAAGGGACAGTGAAAACCAGCTAGAGCTTTCAGTGCTGGCAGCTTTCCTGTGGGCGCAATCTCTGGACGTTTCCAATTTGGCAGCCGTGCTCTGCCAGAGAGAGATACAGTGTTGCCCCATTACGAAGCAATGCTTTAGCAGAGCGCGAATGTCTGTGTGGCAGCGAATGCAGTTCCAAGGGACAGTGAAAACCAGCTAGAGCTTTCAGTGCTGGCAGCTTTCCTGTGGGCGCAATATCTGGACGTTTCCAATTTGGCAGCCGGGCTCTGCCAGAGAAAGAGACAGAGTGTTACCCCATTAGGAAGCAATGCTTTAGCAGAGCGCGAATGTCTGTGTGGCAGCAAATGCAGTTCCAAGGGACAGTGAAAACCAGCTAGAGCTTTCAGTGCTGGCAGCTTTCCTGTGGGCGCAATATCTGGACGTCTCCAATTTGGCAGCCGGGCTCTGCCAGAGAGAGAAACAGAGTGTTGCCCCATTACGAAGCAATGCTTTAGCAGAGCGCGAATGTCTGTGTGGCAGCGAATGCAGTTCCAAGGGACAGTGAAAACCAGCTAGAGCTTTCAGTGCTGGCAGCTTTCCTGTGGGCGCAATCTCTGGACGTTTCCAATTTGGCAGCCGGGCTCTGCCAGAGAGAGATACAGAGTGTTGCCCCATTACGAAGCAATGCTTTAGCAGAGCGCGAATGTCTGTGTGGCAGCGAATGCAGTTCCAAGGGACAGTGAAAACCAGCTAGAGCTTTCAGTGCTGGCAGCTTTCCTGTGGGCGCAATCTCTGGACGTTTCCAATTTGGCAGCCGGGCTCTGCCAGAGAGAGATACAGAGTGTTGCCCCATTAGGAAGCAATGCTTTAGCAGAGCGCGAATGTCTGTGTGGCAGCAAATGCAGTTCCAAGGGACAGTGAAAACCAGCTAGAGCTTTCAGTGCTGGCAGCTTTCCTGTGGGCGCAATCTCTGGACGTTTCCAATTTGGCAGCCGGGCTCTGCCAGAGAGAGATACAGAGTGTTGCCCCATTACGAAGCAATGCTTTAGCAGAGCGCGAATGTCTGTGTGGCAGCGAATGCAGTTCCAAGGGACAGTGAAAACCAGCTAGAGCTTTCAGTGCTGGCAGCTTTCCTGTGGGCGCAATCTCTGGACGTTTCCAATTTGGCAGCCGGGCTCTGCCAGAGAGAGATACAGAGTGTTGCCCCATTACGAAGCAATGCTTTAACAGAGCGCGAATGTCTGTGTGGCAGCGAATGCAGTTCCAAGGGACAGTGAAAACCAGCTAGAGCTTTCAGTGCTGGCAGCTTTCCTGTGGGCGCAATCTCTGGACGTTTCCAATTTGGCAGCCGGGCTCTGCCAGAGAGAGATACAGAGTGTTGCCCCATTAGGAAGCAATGCTTTAGCAGAGCGCGAATGTCTGTGTGGCAGCGAATGCAGTTCCAAGGGACAGTGAAAACCAGCTAGAGCTTTCAGTGCTGGCAGCTTTCCTGTGGGCGCAATCTCTGGACGTTTCCAATTTGGCAGCCGGGCTCTGCCAGAGAGAGAGACAGAGTGTTGCCCCATTACGAAGCAATGCTTTAGCAGAGCGCGAATGTCTGTGTGGCAGCGAATGCAGTTCCAAGGGACAGTGAAAACCAGCTAGAGCTTTCAGTGCTGGCAGCTTTCCTGTGGGCGCAATCTCTGGACGTTTCCAATTTGGCAGCCGTGCTCTGCCAGAGAGAGATACAGTGTTGCCCCATTACGAAGCAATGCTTTAGCAGAGCGCGAATGTCTGTGTGGCAGCGAATGCAGTTCCAAGGGACAGTGAAAACCAGCTAGAGCTTTCAGTGCTGGCAGCTTTCCTGTGGGCGCAATCTCTGGACGTTTCCAATTTGGCAGCCGGGCTCTTCCAGAGAGAGAGACAGAGTGTTGCCCCATTAGGAAGCAATGCTTTAGCAGAGCGCGAATGTCTGTGTGGCAGCGAATGCAGTTCCAAGGGACAGTGAAAACCAGCTAGAGCTTTCAGTGCTGGCAGCTTTCCTGTGGGCGCAATCTCTGGACGTTTCCAATTTGGCAGCCGGGCTCTGCCAGAGAGAGATACAGAGTGTTGCCCCATTAGGAAGCAATGCTTTAGCAGAGCGCGAATGTCTGTGTGGCAGCGAATGCAGTTCCAAGGGACAGTGAAAACCAGCTAGAGCTTTCAGTGCTGGCAGCTTTCCTGTGGGCTCAATGTCTGGACGTTTCCAATTTGGCAGCCGGGCTCTGCCAGAGAGAGATACAGAATGTTGCCCCATTACGAAGCAATGCTTTAGCAGAGCGCGAATGTCTGTGTGGCAGCGAATGCAGTTCCAAGGGACAGTGAAAACCAGCTAGAGCTTTCAGTGCTGGCAGCTTTCCTGTGGGCGCAATCTCTGGACGTTTCCAATTTGGCAGCCGGGCTCTGCCAGAGAGAGATACAGAGTGTTGCCCCATTACGAAGCAATGCTTTAGCAGAGCGCGAATGTCTGTGTGGCAGCAAATGCAGTTCCAAGGGACAGTGAAAACCAGCTAGAGCTTTCAGTGCTGGCAGCTTTCCTGTGGGCGCAATCTCTGGACGTTTCCAATTTGGCAGCCGGGCTCTGCCAGAGAGAGATACAGAGTGTTGCCCCATTAGGAAGCAATGCTTTAGCAGAGCGCGAATGTCTGTGTGGCAGCGAATGCAGTTCCAAGGGACAGTGAAAACCAGCTAGAGCTTTCAGTGCTGGCAGCTTTCCTGTGGGCGCAATCTCTGGACGTTTCCAATTTGGCAGCCGGGCTCTGCCAGAGAGAGATACAGAGTGTTGCCCCATTAGGAAGCAATGCTTTAGCAGAGCGCGAATGTCTGTGTGGCAGCGAATGCAGTTCCAAGGGACAGTGAAAACCAGCTAGAGCTTTCAGTGCTGGCAGCTTTCCTGTGGGCGCAATCTCTGGACGTTTCCAATTTGGCAGCCGGGCTCTGCCAGAGAGAGAGACAGAGTGTTGCCCCATTACGAAGCAATGCTTTAGCAGAGCGCGAATGTCTGTGTGGCAGCGAATGCAGTTCCAAGGGACAGTGAAAACCAGCTAGAGCTTTCAGTGCTGGCAGCTTTCCTGTGGGCGCAATCTCTGGACGTTTCCAATTTGGCAGCCGGGCTCTGCCAGAGAGAGATACAGTGTTGCCCCATTACGAAGCAATGCTTTAGCAGAGCGCGAATGTCTGTGTGGCAGCGAATGCAGTTCCAAGGGACAGTGAAAACCAGCTAGAGCTTTCAGTGCTGGCAGCTTTCCTGTGGGCGCAATCTCTGGACGTTTCCAATTTGGCAGCCGGGCTCTGCCAGAGAGAGAGACAGAGTGTTGCCCCATTAGGAAGCAATGCTTTAGCAGAGCGCGAATGTCTGTGTGGCAGCGAATGCAGTTCCAAGGGACAGTGAAAACCAGCTAGAGCTTTCAGTGCTGGCAGCTTTCCTGTGGGCGCAATCTCTGGACGTTTCCAATTTGGCAGCCGGGCTCTGCCAGAGAGAGATACAGAGTGTTGCCCCATTAGGAAGCAATGCTTTAGCAGAGCGCGAATGTCTGTGTGGCAGCGAATGCAGTTCCAAGGGACAGTGAAAACCAGCTAGAGCTTTCAGTGCTGGCAGCTTTCCTGTGGGCTCAATGTCTGGACGTTTCCAATTTGGCAGCCGGGCTCTGCCAGAGAGAGATACAGAATGTTGCCCCATTACGAAGCAATGCTTTAGCAGAGCGCGAATGTCTGTGTGGCAGCGAATGCAGTTCCAAGGGACAGTGAAAACCAGCTAGAGTTTTCAGTGCTGGCAGCTTTCCTGTGGGCGCAATCTCTGGACGTTTCCAATTTGGCAGCCGGGCTCTGCCAGAGAGAGAGACAGAGTGTTGCCCCATTAGGAAGCAATGCTTTAGCAGAGCGCGAATGTCTGTGTGGCAGCGAATGCAGTTCCAAGGGACAGTGAAAACCAGCTAGAGCTTTCAGTGCTGGCAGCTTTCCTGTGGGCGCAATCTCTGGACGTTTCCAATTTGGCAGCCGGGCTCTGCCAGAGAAAGATACAGAGTGTTGCCCCATTACGAAGCAATGCTTTAGCAGAGCGCGAATGTCTGTGTGGCAGCGAATGCAGTTCCAAGGGACAGTGAAAACCAGCTAGAGCTTTCAGTTCTGGCAGCTTTCCTGTGGGCACAATCTCTGGACGTTTCCAATTTGGCAGCCGGGCTCTGCCAGAGAGAGATACAGAGTGTTGCCCCATTACGAAGCAATGCTTTAGCAGAGCGCGAATGTCTGTGTGGCAGCAAATGCAGTTCTAAGGGACAGTGAAAACCAGCTAGAGCTTTCAGTGCTGGCAGCTTTCCTGTGGGCGCAATCTCTGGACGTTTCCAATTTGGCAGCCGGGCTCTGCCAGAGAGAGAGACAGAGTGTTGCCCCATTACGAAGCAATGCTTTAACAGAGCGCGAATGTCTGTGTGGCAGCGAATGCAGTTCCAAGGGACAGTGAAAACCAGCTAGAGCTTTCAGTGCTGGCAGCTTTCCTGTGGGCGCAATCTCTGGACGTTTCCAATTTGGCAGCCGGGCTCTGCCAGAGAGAGATACAGAGTGTTGCCCCATTACGAAGCAATGCTTTAGCAGAGCGCGAATGTCTGTGTGGCAGCGAATGCAGTTCCAAGGGACAGTGAAAACCAGCTAGAGCTTTCAGTGCTGGCAGCTTTCCTGTGGGCGCAATGTCTGGACGTTTCCAATTTGGCAGCCGGGCTCTGCCAGAGAGAGATACAGTGTTGCCCCATTACGAAGCAATGCTTTAGCAGAGCGCGAATGTCTGTGTGGCAGCGAATGCAGTTCCAAGGGACAGTGAAAACCAGCTAGAGCTTTCAGTGCTGGCAGCTTTCCTGTGGGCGCAATGTCTGGACGTTTCCAATTTGGCAGCCGGGCTCTGCCAGAGAGAGATACAGAGTGTTGCCCCATTACGAAGCAATGCTTTAGCAGAGCGCGAATGTCTGTGTGGCAGCGAATGCAGTTCCAAGGGACAGTGAAAACCAGCTAGAGCTTTCAGTGCTGGCAGCTTTCCTGTGGGCGCAATCTCTGGACGTTTCCAATTTGGCAGCCGGGCTCTGCCAGAGAGAGATACAGAGTGTTGCCCCATTAGGAAGCAATGCTTTAGCAGAGCGCGAATGTCTGTGTGGCAGCAAATGCAGTTCCAAGGGACAGTGAAAACCAGCTAGAGCTTTCAGTGCTGGCAGCTTTCCTGTGGGCGCAATCTCTGGACGTTTCCAATTTGGCAGCCGGGCTCTGCCAGAGAGAGATACAGAGTGTTGCCCCATTACGAAGCAATGCTTTAGCAGAGCGCGAATGTCTGTGTGGCAGCGAATGCAGTTCCAAGGGACAGTGAAAACCAGCTAGAGCTTTCAGTGCTGGCAGCTTTCCTGTGGGCGCAATCTCTGGACGTTTCCAATTTGGCAGCCGGGCTCTGCCAGAGAGAGATACAGAGTGTTGCCCCATTACGAAGCAATGCTTTAACAGAGCGCGAATGTCTGTGTGGCAGCGAATGCAGTTCCAAGGGACAGTGAAAACCAGCTAGAGCTTTCAGTGCTGGCAGCTTTCCTGTGGGCGCAATCTCTGGACGTTTCCAATTTGGCAGCCGGGCTCTGCCAGAGAGAGATACAGAGTGTTGCCCCATTAGGAAGCAATGCTTTAGCAGAGCGCGAATGTCTGTGTGGCAGCGAATGCAGTTCCAAGGGACAGTGAAAACCAGCTAGAGCTTTCAGTGCTGGCAGCTTTCCTGTGGGCGCAATCTCTGGACGTTTCCAATTTGGCAGCCGGGCTCTGCCAGAGAGAGATACAGAGTGTTGCCCCATTACGAAGCAATGCTTTAGCAGAGCGCGAATGTCTGTGTGGCAGCGAATGCAGTTCCAAGGGACAGTGAAAACCAGCTAGAGCTTTCAGTGCTGGCAGCTTTCCTGTGGGCGCAATCTCTGGACGTTTCCAATTTGGCAGCCGTGCTCTGCCAGAGAGAGATACAGTGTTGCCCCATTACGAAGCAATGCTTTAGCAGAGCGCGAATGTCTGTGTGGCAGCGAATGCAGTTCCAAGGGACAGTGAAAACCAGCTAGAGCTTTCAGTGCTGGCAGCTTTCCTGTGGGCGCAATCTCTGGACGTTTCCAATTTGGCAGCCGGGCTCTTCCAGAGAGAGAGACAGAGTGTTGCCCCATTAGGAAGCAATGCTTTAGCAGAGCGCGAATGTCTGTGTGGCAGCGAATGCAGTTCCAAGGGACAGTGAAAACCAGCTAGAGCTTTCAGTGCTGGCAGCTTTCCTGTGGGCGCAATCTCTGGACGTTTCCAATTTGGCAGCCGGGCTCTGCCAGAGAGAGATACAGAGTGTTGCCCCATTACGAAGCAATGCTTTAGCAGAGCGCGAATGTCTGTGTGGCAGCGAATGCAGTTCCAAGGGACAGTGAAAACCAGCTAGAGCTTTCAGTGCTGGCAGCTTTCCTGTGGGCTCAATGTCTGGACGTTTCCAATTTGGCAGCCGGGCTCTGCCAGAGAGAGATACAGAATGTTGCCCCATTACGAAGCAATGCTTTAGCAGAGCGCGAATGTCTGTGTGGCAGCGAATGCAGTTCCAAGGGACAGTGAAAACCAGCTAGAGCTTTCAGTGCTGGCAGCTTTCCTGTGGGCGCAATCTCTGGACGTTTCCAATTTGGCAGCCGGGCTCTGCCAGAGAGAGATACAGAGTGTTGCCCCATTACGAAGCAATGCTTTAGCAGAGCGCGAATGTCTGTGTGGCAGCAAATGCAGTTCCAAGGGACAGTGAAAACCAGCTAGAGCTTTCAGTGCTGGCAGCTTTCCTGTGGGCGCAATCTCTGGACGTTTCCAATTTGGCAGCCGGGCTCTGCCAGAGAGAGATACAGAGTGTTGCCCCATTAGGAAGCAATGCTTTAGCAGAGCGCGAATGTCTGTGTGGCAGCGAATGCAGTTCCAAGGGACAGTGAAAACCAGCTAGAGCTTTCAGTGCTGGCAGCTTTCCTGTGGGCGCAATCTCTGGACGTTTCCAATTTGGCAGCCGGGCTCTGCCAGAGAGAGATACAGAGTGTTGCCCCATTAGGAAGCAATGCTTTAGCAGAGCGCGAATGTCTGTGTGGCAGCGAATGCAGTTCCAAGGGACAGTGAAAACCAGCTAGAGCTTTCAGTGCTGGCAGCTTTCCTGTGGGCGCAATCTCTGGACGTTTCCAATTTGGCAGCCGGGCTCTGCCAGAGAGAGAGACAGAGTGTTGCCCCATTACGAAGCAATGCTTTAGCAGAGCGCGAATGTCTGTGTGGCAGCGAATGCAGTTCCAAGGGACAGTGAAAACCAGCTAGAGCTTTCAGTGCTGGCAGCTTTCCTGTGGGCGCAATCTCTGGACGTTTCCAATTTGGCAGCCGGGCTCTGCCAGAGAGAGATACAGTGTTGCCCCATTACGAAGCAATGCTTTAGCAGAGCGCGAATGTCTGTGTGGCAGCGAATGCAGTTCCAAGGGACAGTGAAAACCAGCTAGAGCTTTCAGTGCTGGCAGCTTTCCTGTGGGCGCAATCTCTGGACGTTTCCAATTTGGCAGCCGGGCTCTGCCAGAGAGAGAGACAGAGTGTTGCCCCATTAGGAAGCAATGCTTTAGCAGAGCGCGAATGTCTGTGTGGCAGCGAATGCAGTTCCAAGGGACAGTGAAAACCAGCTAGAGCTTTCAGTGCTGGCAGCTTTCCTGTGGGCGCAATCTCTGGACGTTTCCAATTTGGCAGCCGGGCTCTGCCAGAGAGAGATACAGAGTGTTGCCCCATTAGGAAGCAATGCTTTAGCAGAGCGCGAATGTCTGTGTGGCAGCGAATGCAGTTCCAAGGGACAGTGAAAACCAGCTAGAGCTTTCAGTGCTGGCAGCTTTCCTGTGGGCTCAATGTCTGGACGTTTCCAATTTGGCAGCCGGGCTCTGCCAGAGAGAGATACAGAATGTTGCCCCATTACGAAGCAATGCTTTAGCAGAGCGCGAATGTCTGTGTGGCAGCGAATGCAGTTCCAAGGGACAGTGAAAACCAGCTAGAGTTTTCAGTGCTGGCAGCTTTCCTGTGGGCGCAATCTCTGGACGTTTCCAATTTGGCAGCCGGGCTCTGCCAGAGAGAGAGACAGAGTGTTGCCCCATTAGGAAGCAATGCTTTAGCAGAGCGCGAATGTCTGTGTGGCAGCGAATGCAGTTCCAAGGGACAGTGAAAACCAGCTAGAGCTTTCAGTGCTGGCAGCTTTCCTGTGGGCGCAATCTCTGGACGTTTCCAATTTGGCAGCCGGGCTCTGCCAGAGAAAGATACAGAGTGTTGCCCCATTACGAAGCAATGCTTTAGCAGAGCGCGAATGTCTGTGTGGCAGCGAATGCAGTTCCAAGGGACAGTGAAAACCAGCTAGAGCTTTCAGTTCTGGCAGCTTTCCTGTGGGCACAATCTCTGGACGTTTCCAATTTGGCAGCCGGGCTCTGCCAGAGAGAGATACAGAGTGTTGCCCCATTACGAAGCAATGCTTTAGCAGAGCGCGAATGTCTGTGTGGCAGCAAATGCAGTTCTAAGGGACAGTGAAAACCAGCTAGAGCTTTCAGTGCTGGCAGCTTTCCTGTGGGCGCAATCTCTGGACGTTTCCAATTTGGCAGCCGGGCTCTGCCAGAGAGAGATACAGAGTGTTGCCCCATTAGGAAGCAATGCTTTAGCAGAGCGCGAATGTCTGTGTGGCAGCGAATGCAGTTCCAAGGGACAGTGAAAACCAGCTACAGCTTTCAGTGCTGGCAGCTTTCCTGTGGGCGCAATCTCTGGACGTTTCCAATTTGGCAGCCGGGCTCTGCCAGAGAGAGATACAGAGTGTTGCCCCATTACGAAGCAATGCTTTAGCAGAGCGCGAATGTCTGTGTGGCAGCGAATGCAGTTCCAAGGGACAGTGAAAACCAGCTAGAGCTTTCAGTGCTGGCAGCTTTCCTGTGGGCGCAATGTCTGGACGTTTCCAATTTGGCAGCCGGGCTCTGCCAGAGAGAGATACAGTGTTGCCCCATTACGAAGCAATGCTTTAGCAGAGCGCGAATGTCTGTGTGGCAGCGAATGCAGTTCCAAGGGACAGTGAAAACCAGCTAGAGCTTTCAGTGCTGGCAGCTTTCCTGTGGGCGCAATCTCTGGACGTTTCCAATTTGGCAGCCGGGCTCTGCCAGAGAGAGATACAGAGTGTTGCCCCATTAGGAAGCAATGCTTTAGCAGAGCGCGAATGTCTGTGTGGCAGCGAATGCAGTTCCAAGGGACAGTGAAAACCAGCTAGAGCTTTCAGTGCTGGCAGCTTTCCTGTGGGCGCAATCTCTGGACGTTTCCAATTTGGCAGCCGGGCTCTGCCAGAGAGAGAAACAGAGTGTTGCCCCATTACGAAGCAATGCTTTAGCAGAGCGCGAATGTCTGTGTGGCAGCGAATGCAGTTCCAAGGGACAGTGAAAACCAGCTAGAGCTTTCAGTGCTGGCAGCTTTCCTGTGGGCGCAATCTCTGGACGTTTCCAATTTGGCAGCCGGGCTCTGCCAGAGAGAGATACAGAGTGTTGCCCCATTACGAAGCAATGCTTTAGCAGAGCGCGAATGTCTGTGTGGCAGCGAATGCAGTTCCAAGGGACAGTGAAAACCAGCTAGAGCTTTCAGTGCTGGCAGCTTTCCTGTGGGCGCAATCTCTGGACGTTTCCAATTTGGCAGCCGGGCTCTGCCAGAGAGAGATACAGAGTGTTGCCCCATTAGGAAGCAATGCTTTAGCAGAGCGCGAATGTCTGTGTGGCAGCAAATGCAGTTCCAAGGGACAGTGAAAACCAGCTAGAGCTTTCAGTGCTGGCAGCTTTCCTGTGGGCGCAATCTCTGGACGTTTCCAATTTGGCAGCCGGGCTCTGCCAGAGAGAGATACAGAGTGTTGCCCCATTACGAAGCAATGCTTTAGCAGAGCGCGAATGTCTGTGTGGCAGCGAATGCAGTTCCAAGGGACAGTGAAAACCAGCTAGAGCTTTCAGTGCTGGCAGCTTTCCTGTGGGCGCAATCTCTGGACGTTTCCAATTTGGCAGCCGGGCTCTGCCAGAGAGAGATACAGAGTGTTGCCCCATTACGAAGCAATGCTTTAGCAGAGCGCGAATGTCTGTGTGGCAGCGAATGCAGTTCCAAGGGACAGTGAAAACCAGCTAGAGCTTTCAGTGCTGGCAGCTTTCCTGTGGGCGCAATCTCTGGACGTTTCCAATTTGGCAGCCGGGCTCTGCCAGAGAGAGATACAGAGTGTTGCCCCATTAGGAAGCAATGCTTTAGCAGAGCGCGAATGTCTGTGTGGCAGCGAATGCAGTTCCAAGGGACAGTGAAAACCAGCTAGAGCTTTCAGTGCTGGCAGCTTTCCTGTGGGCGCAATCTCTGGACGTTTCCAATTTGGCAGCCGGGCTCTGCCAGAGAGAGAGACAGAGTGTTGCCCCATTACGAAGCAATGCTTTAGCAGAGCGCGAATGTCTGTGTGGCAGCGAATGCAGTTCCAAGGGACAGTGAAAACCAGCTAGAGCTTTCAGTGCTGGCAGCTTTCCTGTGGGCGCAATCTCTGGACGTTTCCAATTTGGCAGCCGGGCTCTGCCAGAGAGAGATACAGAGTGTTGCCCCATTACGAAGCAATGCTTTAGCAGAGCGCGAATGTCTGTGTGGCAGCGAATGCAGTTCCAAGGGACAGTGAAAACCAGCTAGAGCTTTCAGTGCTGGCAGCTTTCCTGTGGGCACAATCTCTGGACGTTTCCAATTTGGCAGCCGGGCTCTGCCAGAGAGAGATACAGAGTGTTGCCCCATTACGAAGCAATGCTTTAGCAGAGCGCGAATGTCTGTGTGGCAGCAAATGCAGTTCCAAGGGACAGTGAAAACCAGCTAGAGCTTTCAGTGCTGGCAGCTTTCCTGTGGGCGCAATCTCTGGACGTTTCCAATTTGGCAGCCGGGCTCTGCCAGAGAGAGATACAGAGTGTTGCCCCATTACGAAGCAATGCTTTAGCAGAGCGCGAATGTCTGTGTGGCAGCGAATGCAGTTCCAAGGGACAGTGAAAACCAGCTAGAGCTTTAAGTGCTGGCAGCTTTCCTGTGGGCGCAATCTCTGGACGTTTCCAATTTGGCAGCCGGGCTCTGCCAGAGAGAGAGACAGAGTGTTGCCCCATTACGAAGCAATGCTTTAGCAGAGCGCGAATGTCTGTGTGGCAGCGAATGCAGTTCCAAGGGACAGTGAAAACCAGCTACAGCTTTCAGTGCTGGCAGCTTTCCTGTGGGCGCAATCTCTGGACGTTTCCAATTTGGCAGCCGGGCTCTGCCAGAGAGAGATACAGAGTGTTGCCCCATTAGGAAGCAATGCTTTAGCAGAGCGCGAATGTCTGTGTGGCAGCGAATGCAGTTCCAAGGGACAGTGAAAACCAGCTAGAGCTTTCAGTGCTGGCAGCTTTCCTGTGGGCGCAATCTCTGGACGTTTCCAATTTGGCAGCCGGGCTCTGCCAGAGAGAGAGACAGAGTGTTGCCCCATTATGAAGCAATGCTTTAACAGAGCGCGAATGTCTGTGTGGCAGCGAATGCAGTTCCAAGGGACAGTGAAAACCAGCTAGAGCTTTCAGTGCTGGCAGCTTTCCTGTGGGCGCAATCTCTGGACGTTTCCAATTTGGCAGCCGGGCTCTGCCAGAGAGAGATACAGAGTGTTGCCCCATTACGAAGCAATGCTTTAGCAGAGCGCGAATGTCTGTGTGGCAGCGAATGCAGTTCCAAGGGACAGTGAAAACCAGCTAGAGCTTTCAGTGCTGGCAGCTTTCCTGTGGGCGCAATCTCTGGACGTTTCCAATTTGGCAGCCGGGCTCTGCCAGAGAGAGATACAGTGTTGCCCCATTAGGAAGCAATGCTTTAGCAGAGCGCGAATGTCTGTGTGGCAGCGAATGCAGTTCCAAGGGACAGTGAAAACCAGCTAGAGCTTTCAGTGCTGGCAGCTTTCCTGTGGGCGCAATCTCTGGACGTTTCCAATTTGGCAGCCGGGCTCTGCCAGAGAGAGAAACAGAGTGTTGCCCCATTACGAAGCAATGCTTTAGCAGAGCGCGAATGTCTGTGTGGCAGCGAATGCAGTTCCAAGGGACAGTGAAAACCAGCTAGAGCTTTCAGTGCTGGCAGCTTTCCTGTGGGCGCAATCTCTGGACGTTTCCAATTTGGCAGCCGGGCTCTGCCAGAGAGAGAGACAGAGTGTTGCCCCATTACGAAGCAATGCTTTAGCAGAGCGCGAATGTCTGTGTGGCAGCGAATGCAGTTCCAAGGGACAGTGAAAACCAGCTAGAGCTTTCAGTGCTGGCAGCTTTCCTGTGGGCGCAATCTCTGGACGTTTCCAATTTGGCAGCCGGGCTCTGCCAGAGAGAGATACAGAGTGTTGCCCCATTACGAAGCAATGCTTTAGCAGAGCGCGAATGTCTGTGTGGCAGCAAATGCAGTTCCAAGGGACAGTGAAAACCAGCTAGAGCTTTCAGTGCTGGCAGCTTTCCTGTGGGCGCAATCTCTGGACGTTTCCAATTTGGCAGCCGGGCTCTGCCAGAGAGAGATACAGAGTGTTGCCCCATTACGAAGCAATGCTTTAGCAGAGCGCGAATGTCTGTGTGGCAGCGAATGCAGTTCCAAGGGACAGTGAAAACCAGCTAGAGCTTTCAGTGCTGGCAGCTTTCCTGTGGGCGCAATCTCTGGACGTTTCTAATTTGGCAGCCGGGCTCTGCCAGAGAGAGATACAGAGTGTTGCCCCATTACGAAGCAATGCTTTAACAGAGCGCGAATGTCTGTGTGGCAGCGAATGCAGTTCCAAGGGACAGTGAAAACCAGCTAGAGCTTTCAGTGCTGGCAGCTTTCCTGTGGGCGCAATCTCTGGACGTTTCCAATTTGGCAGCCGGGCTCTGCCAGAGAGAGATACAGAGTGTTGCCCCATTAGGAAGCAATGCTTTAGCAGAGCGCGAATGTCTGTGTGGCAGCGAATGCAGTTCCAAGGGACAGTGAAAACCAGCTAGAGCTTTCAGTGCTGGCAGCTTTCCTGTGGGCGCAATCTCTGGACGTTTCCAATTTGGCAGCCGGGCTCTGCCAGAGAGAGAGACAGAGTGTTGCCCCATTACGAAGCAATGCTTTAGCAGAGCGCGAATGTCTGTGTGGCAGCGAATGCAGTTCCAAGGGACAGTGAAAACCAGCTAGAGCTTTCAGTGCTGGCAGCTTTCCTGTGGGCGCAATCTCTGGACGTTTCCAATTTGGCAGCCGGGCTCTGCCAGAGAGAGATACAGAGTGTTGCCCCATTACGAAGCAATGCTTTAGCAGAGCGCGAATGTCTGTGTGGCAGCGAATGCAGTTCCAAGGGACAGTGAAAACCAGCTAGAGCTTTCAGTGCTGGCAGCTTTCCTGTGGGCGCAATCTCTGGACGTTTCCAATTTGGCAGCCGGGCTCTGCCAGAGAGAGAGACAGAGTGTTGCCCCATTACGAAGCAATGCTTTAGCAGAGCGCGAATGTCTGTGTGGCAGCGAATGCAGTTCCAAGGGACAGTGAAAACCAGCTAGAGCTTTCAGTGCTGGCAGCTTTCCTGTGGGCGCAATCTCTGGACGTTTCCAATTTGGCAGCCGGGCTCTGCCAGAGAGAGAAACAGAGTGTTGCCCCATTAGGAAGCAATGCTTTAGCAGAGCGCGAATGTCTGTGTGGCAGCGAATGCAGTTCCAAGGGACAGTGAAAACCAGCTAGAGCTTTCAGTGCTGGCAGCTTTCCTGTGGGCGCAATGTCTGGACGTTTCCAATTTGGCAGCCGTGCTCTGCCAGAGAGAGATACAGTGTTGCCCCATTACGAAGCAATGCTTTAGCAGAGCGCGAATTTCTGTGTGGCAGCGAATGCAGTTCCAAGGGACAGTGAAAACCAGCTAGAGCTTTCAGTGCTGGCAGCTTTCCTGTGGGCGCAATCTCTGGACGTTTCCAATTTGGCAGCCGGGCTCTGCCAGAGAGAGAAACAGAGTGTTGCCCCATTAGGAAGCAATGCTTTAGCAGAGCGCGAATGTCTGTGTGGCAGCGAATGCAGTTCCAAGGGACAGTGAAAACCAGCTAGAGCTTTCAGTGCTGGCAGCTTTCCTGTGGGCGCAATCTCTGGACGTTTCCAATTTGGCAGCCGGGCTCTGCCAGAGAGAGAAACAGAGTGTTGCCCCATTACGAAGCAATGCTTTAGCAGAGCGCGAATGTCTGTGTGGCAGCGAATGCAGTTCCAAGGGACAGTGAAAACCAGCTAGAGCTTTCAGTGCTGGCAGCTTTCCTGTGGGCGCAATCTCTGGACGTTTCCAATTTGGCAGCCGGGCTCTGCCAGAGAGAGAGACAGAGTGTTGCCCCATTACGAAGCAATGCTTTAGCAGAGCGCGAATGTCTGTGTGGCAGCGAATGCAGTTCCAAGGGACAGTGAAAACCAGCTAGAGCTTTCAGTGCTGGCAGCTTTCCTGTGGGCGCAATCTCTGGACGTTTCCAATTTGGCAGCCGGGCTCTGCCAGAGAGAGAGACAGAGTGTTGCCCCATTACGAAGCAATGCTTTAGCAGAGCGCGAATGTCTGTGTGGCAGCGAATGCAGTTCCAAGGGACAGTGAAAACCAGCTAGAGCTTTCAGTGCTGGCAGCTTTCCTGTGGGCGCAATCTCTGGACGTTTCCAATTTGGCAGCCGGGCTCTGCCAGAGAGAGAGACAGAGTGTTGCCCCATTAGGAAGCAATGCTTTAGCAGAGCGCGAATGTCTGTGTGGCAGCGAATGCAGTTCCAAGGGACAGTGAAAACCAGCTAGAGCTTTCAGTGCTGGCAGCTTTCCTGTGGGCGCAATCTCTGGACGTTTCCAATTTGGCAGCCGGGCTCTGCCAGAGAGAGATACAGAGTGTTGCCCCATTACGAAGCAATGCTTTAGCAGAGCGCGAATGTCTGTGTGGCAGCGAATGCAGTTCCAAGGGACAGTGAAAACCAGCTAGAGCTTTCAGTGCTGGCAGCTTTCCTGTGGGCGCAATGTCTGGACGTTTCCAATTTGGCAGCCGGGCTCTGCCAGAGAGAGATACAGAGTGTTGCCCCATTACGAAGCAATGCTTTAGCAGAGCGCGAATGTCTGTGTGGCAGCGAATGCAGTTCCAAGGGACAGTGAAAACCAGCTAGAGCTTTCAGTGCTGGCAGCTTTCCTGTGGGCGCAATCTCTGGACGTTTCCAATTTGGCAGCCGGGCTCTGCCAGAGAGAGATACAGAGTGTTGCCCCATTAGGAAGCAATGCTTTAGCAGAGCGCAAATGTCTGTGTGGCAGCGAATGCAGTTCCAAGGGACAGTGAAAACCAGCTAGAGCTTTCAGTGCTGGCAGCTTTCCTGTGGGCGCAATCTCTGGACGTTTCCAATTTGGCAGCCGGGCTCTGCCAGAGAGAGATACAGAGTGTTGCCCCATTACGAAGCAATGCTTTAGCAGAGCGCGAATGTCTGTGTGGCAGCGAATGCAGTTCCAAGGGACAGTGAAAACCAGCTAGAGCTTTCAGTGCTGGCAGCTTTCCTGTGGGCGCAATCTCTGGACGTTTCCAATTTGGCAGCCGGGCTCTGCCAGAGAGAGAGACAGAGTGTTGCCCCATTACGAAGCAATGCTTTAGCAGAGCGCGAATGTCTGTGTGGCAGCGAATGCAGTTCCAAGGGACAGTGAAAACCAGCTAGAGCTTTCAGTGCTGGCAGCTTTCCTGTGGGCGCAATGTCTGGACGTTTCCAATTTGGCAGCCGGGCTCTGCCAGAGAGAGATACAGAGTGTTGCCCCATTACGAAGCAATGCTTTAGCAGAGCGCGAATGTCTGTGTGGCAGCGAATGCAGTTCCAAGGGACAGTGAAAACCAGCTAGAGCTTTCAGTGCTGGCAGCTTTCCTGTGGGCGCAATGTCTGGACCTTTCCAATTTGGCAGCCGGGCTCTGCCAGAGAAAGATACAGAGTGTTGCCCCATTACGAAGCAATGCTTTAGCAGAGCGCGAATGTCTGTGTGGCAGCGAATGCAGTTCCAAGGGACAGTGAAAACCAGCTAGAGCTTTCAGTTCTGGCAGCTTTCCTGTGGGCACAATCTCTGGACGTTTCCAATTTGGCAGCCGGGCTCTGCCAGAGAGAGATACAGAGTGTTGCCCCATTACGAAGCAATGCTTTAGCAGAGCGCGAATGTCTGTGTGGCAGCAAATGCAGTTCTAAGGGACAGTGAAAACCAGCTAGAGCTTTCAGTGCTGGCAGCTTTCCTGTGGGCGCAATCTCTGGACGTTTCCAATTTGGCAGCCGGGCTCTGCCAGAGAGAGAGACAGAGTGTTGCCCCATTACGAAGCAATGCTTTAACAGAGCGCGAATGTCTGTGTGGCAGCGAATGCAGTTCCAAGGGACAGTGAAAACCAGCTAGAGCTTTCAGTGCTGGCAGCTTTCCTGTGGGCGCAATCTCTGGACGTTTCCAATTTGGCAGCCGGGCTCTGCCAGAGAGAGAAACAGAGTGTTGCCCCATTACGAAGCAATGCTTTAGCAGAGCGCGAATGTCTGTGTGGCAGCGAATGCAGTTCCAAGGGACAGTGAAAACCAGCTAGAGCTTTCAGTGCTGGCAGCTTTCCTGTGGGCGCAATGTCTGGACGTTTCCAATTTGGCAGCCGGGCCCTGCCAGAGAGAGATACAGTGTTGCCCCATTACGAAGCAATGCTTTAGCAGAGCGCGAATGTCTGTGTGGCAGCGAATGCAGTTCCAAGGGACAGTGAAAACCAGCTAGAGCTTTCAGTGCTGGCAGCTTTCCTGTGGGCGCAATGTCTGGACGTTTCCAATTTGGCAGCCGGGCTCTGCCAGAGAGAGATACAGAGTGTTGCCCCATTAGGAAGCAATGCTTTAGCAGAGCGCGAATGTCTGTGTGGCAGCGAATGCAGTTCCAAGGGACAGTGAAAACCAGCTAGAGCTTTCAGTGCTGGCAGCTTTCCTGTGGGCGCAATCTCTGGACGTTTCCAATTTGGCAGCCGGGCTCTGCCAGAGAGAGAAACAGAGTGTTGCCCCATTACGAAGCAATGCTTTAGCAGAGCGCGAATGTCTGTGTGGCAGCGAATGCAGTTCCAAGGGACAGTGAAAACCAGCTAGAGCTTTCAGTGCTGGCAGCTTTCCTGTGGGCGCAATCTCTGGACGTTTCCAATTTGGCAGCCGGGCTCTGCCAGAGAGAGATACAGAGTGTTGCCCCATTACGAAGCAATGCTTTAGCAGAGCGCGAATGTCTGTGTGGCAGCGAATGCAGTTCCAAGGGACAGTGAAAACCAGCTAGAGCTTTCAGTGCTGGCAGCTTTCCTGTGGGCGCAATCTCTGGACGTTTCCAATTTGGCAGCCGGGCTCTGCCAGAGAGAGATACAGAGTGTTGCCCCATTAGGAAGCAATGCTTTAGCAGAGCGCGAATGTCTGTGTGGCAGCAAATGCAGTTCCAAGGGACAGTGAAAACCAGCTAGAGCTTTCAGTGCTGGCAGCTTTCCTGTGGGCGCAATCTCTGGACGTTTCCAATTTGGCAGCCGGGCTCTGCCAGAGAGAGATACAGAGTGTTGCCCCATTACGAAGCAATGCTTTAGCAGAGCGCGAATGTCTGTGTGGCAGCAAATGCAGTTCCAAGGGACAGTGAAAACCAGCTA
Source organism: Mycteria americana (assembly GCF_035582795.1). Lineage (NCBI taxonomy): Eukaryota > Metazoa > Chordata > Aves > Ciconiiformes > Ciconiidae > Mycteria > Mycteria americana. The sequence continues at coordinate 87,187 of NW_027445672.1, forward strand.
GAGCTTTCAGTTCTGGCAGCTTTCCTGTGGGCACAATCTCTGGACGTTTCCAATTTGGCAGCCGGGCTCTGCCAGAGAGAGATACAGAGTGTTGCCCCATTACGAAGCAATGCTTTAGCAGAGCGCGAATGTCTGTGTGGCAGCAAATGCAGTTCTAAGGGACAGTGAAAACCAGCTAGAGCTTTCAGTGCTGGCAGCTTTCCTGTGGGCGCAATCTCTGGACGTTTCCAATTTGGCAGCCGGGCTCTGCCAGAGAGAGAGACAGAGTGTTGCCCCATTACGAAGCAATGCTTTAACAGAGCGCGAATGTCTGTGTGGCAGCGAATGCAGTTCCAAGGGACAGTGAAAACCAGCTACAGCTTTCAGTGCTGGCAGCTTTCCTGTGGGCGCAATCTCTGGACGTTTCCAATTTGGCAGCCGGGCTCTGCCAGAGAGAGATACAGAGTGTTGCCCCATTAGGAAGCAATGCTTTAGCAGAGCGCGAATGTCTGTGTGGCAGCGAATGCAGTTCCAAGGGACAGTGAAAACCAGCTAGAGCTTTCAGTGCTGGCAGCTTTCCTGTGGGCGCAATGTCTGGACGTTTCCAATTTGGCAGCCGGGCTCTGCCAGAGAGAGATACAGTGTTGCCCCATTACGAAGCAATGCTTTAGCAGAGCGCGAATGTCTGTGTGGCAGCGAATGCAGTTCCAAGGGACAGTGAAAACCAGCTAGAGCTTTCAGTGCTGGCAGCTTTCCTGTGGGCGCAATCTCTGGACGTTTCCAATTTGGCAGCCGGGCTCTGCCAGAGAGAGATACAGAGTGTTGCCCCATTACGAAGCAATGCTTTAGCAGAGCGCGAATGTCTGTGTGGCAGCGAATGCAGTTCCAAGGGACAGTGAAAACCAGCTAGAGCTTTCAGTGCTGGCAGCTTTCCTGTGGGCGCAATCTCTGGACGTTTCCAATTTGGCAGCCGGGCTCTGCCAGAGAGAGAAACAGAGTGTTGCCCCATTACGAAGCAATGCTTTAGCAGAGCGCGAATGTCTGTGTGGCAGCGAATGCAGTTCCAAGGGACAGTGAAAACCAGCTAGAGCTTTCAGTGCTGGCAGCTTTCCTGTGGGCGCAATCTCTGGACGTTTCCAATTTGGCAGCCGGGCTCTGCCAGAGAGAGAGACAGAGTGTTGCCCCATTACGAAGCAATGCTTTAGCAGAGCGCGAATGTCTGTGTGGCAGCGAATGCAGTTCCAAGGGACAGTGAAAACCAGCTAGAGCTTTCAGTGCTGGCAGCTTTCCTGTGGGCGCAATCTCTGGACGTTTCCAATTTGGCAGCCGGGCTCTGCCAGAGAGAGATACAGAGTGTTGCCCCATTAGGAAGCAATGCTTTAGCAGAGCGCGAATGTCTGTGTGGCAGCAAATGCAGTTCCAAGGGACAGTGAAAACCAGCTAGAGCTTTCAGTGCTGGCAGCTTTCCTGTGGGCGCAATCTCTGGACGTTTCCAATTTGGCAGCCGGGCTCTGCCAGAGAGAGATACAGAGTGTTGCCCCATTACGAAGCAATGCTTTAGCAGAGCGCGAATGTCTGTGTGGCAGCGAATGCAGTTCCAAGGGACAGTGAAAACCAGCTACAGCTTTCAGTGCTGGCAGCTTTCCTGTGGGCGCAATCTCTGGACGTTTCCAATTTGGCAGCCGGGCTCTGCCAGAGAGAGATACAGAGTGTTGCCCCATTACGAAGCAATGCTTTAACAGAGCGCGAATGTCTGTGTGGCAGCGAATGCAGTTCCAAGGGACAGTGAAAACCAGCTAGAGCTTTCAGTGCTGGCAGCTTTCCTGTGGGCGCAATCTCTGGACGTTTCCAATTTGGCAGCCGGGCTCTGCCAGAGAGAGATACAGAGTGTTGCCCCATTAGGAAGCAATGCTTTAGCAGAGCGCGAATGTCTGTGTGGCAGCGAATGCAGTTCCAAGGGACAGTGAAAACCAGCTAGAGCTTTCAGTGCTGGCAGCTTTCCTGTGGGCGCAATCTCTGGACGTTTCCAATTTGGCAGCCGGGCTCTGCCAGAGAGAGATACAGAGTGTTGCCCCATTACGAAGCAATGCTTTAGCAGAGCGCGAATGTCTGTGTGGCAGCGAATGCAGTTCCAAGGGACAGTGAAAACCAGCTAGAGCTTTCAGTGCTGGCAGCTTTCCTGTGGGCACAATCTCTGGACGTTTCCAATTTGGCAGCCGGGCTCTGCCAGAGAGAGATACAGAGTGTTGCCCCATTACGAAGCAATGCTTTAGCAGAGCGCGAATGTCTGTGTGGCAGCAAATGCAGTTCCAAGGGACAGTGAAAACCAGCTAGAGCTTTCAGTGCTGGCAGCTTTCCTGTGGGCGCAATCTCTGGACGTTTCCAATTTGGCAGCCGGGCTCTGCCAGAGAGAGATACAGAGTGTTGCCCCATTACGAAGCAATGCTTTAGCAGAGCGCGAATGTCTGTGTGGCAGCGAATGCAGTTCCAAGGGACAGTGAAAACCAGCTAGAGCTTTCAGTGCTGGCAGCTTTCCTGTGGGCGCAATCTCTGGACGTTTCCAATTTGGCAGCCGGGCTCTGCCAGAGAGAGAGACAGAGTGTTGCCCCATTACGAAGCAATGCTTTAGCAGAGCGCGAATGTCTGTGTGGCAGCGAATGCAGTTCCAAGGGACAGTGAAAACCAGCTAGAGCTTTCAGTGCTGGCAGCTTTCCTGTGGGCGCAATCTCTGGACGTTTCCAATTTGGCAGCCGGGCTCTGCCAGAGAGAGATACAGAGTGTTGCCCCATTAGGAAGCAATGCTTTAGCAGAGCGCGAATGTCTGTGTGGCAGCGAATGCAGTTCCAAGGGACAGTGAAAACCAGCTAGAGCTTTCAGTGCTGGCAGCTTTCCTGTGGGCGCAATCTCTGGACGTTTCCAATTTGGCAGCCGGGCTCTGCCAGAGAGAGATACAGAGTGTTGCCCCATTATGAAGCAATGCTTTAACAGAGCGCGAATGTCTGTGTGGCAGCGAATGCAGTTCCAAGGGACAGTGAAAACCAGCTAGAGCTTTCAGTGCTGGCAGCTTTCCTGTGGGCGCAATCTCTGGACGTTTCCAATTTGGCAGCCGGGCTCTGCCAGAGAGAGATACAGAGTGTTGCCCCATTACGAAGCAATGCTTTAGCAGAGCGCGAATGTCTGTGTGGCAGCGAATGCAGTTCCAAGGGACAGTGAAAACCAGCTAGAGCTTTCAGTGCTGGCAGCTTTCCTGTGGGCGCAATGTCTGGACGTTTCCAATTTGGCAGCCGGGCTCTGCCAGAGAGAGATACAGTGTTGCCCCATTAGGAAGCAATGCTTTAGCAGAGCGCGAATGTCTGTGTGGCAGCGAATGCAGTTCCAAGGGACAGTGAAAACCAGCTAGAGCTTTCAGTGCTGGCAGCTTTCCTGTGGGCGCAATCTCTGGACGTTTCCAATTTGGCAGCCGGGCTCTGCCAGAGAGAGAAACAGAGTGTTGCCCCATTACGAAGCAATGCTTTAGCAGAGCGCGAATGTCTGTGTGGCAGCGAATGCAGTTCCAAGGGACAGTGAAAACCAGCTAGAGCTTTCAGTGCTGGCAGCTTTCCTGTGGGCGCAATCTCTGGACGTTTCCAATTTGGCAGCCGGGCTCTGCCAGAGAGAGAGACAGAGTGTTGCCCCATTACGAAGCAATGCTTTAGCAGAGCGCGAATGTCTGTGTGGCAGCGAATGCAGTTCCAAGGGACAGTGAAAACCAGCTAGAGCTTTCAGTGCTGGCAGCTTTCCTGTGGGCGCAATCTCTGGACGTTTCCAATTTGGCAGCCGGGCTCTGCCAGAGAGAGAGACAGAGTGTTGCCCCATTACGAAGCAATGCTTTAGCAGAGCGCGAATGTCTGTGTGGCAGCGAATGCAGTTCCAAGGGACAGTGAAAACCAGCTAGAGCTTTCAGTGCTGGCAGCTTTCCTGTGGGCGCAATCTCTGGACGTTTCTAATTTGGCAGCCGGGCTCTGCCAGAGAGAGATACAGAGTGTTGCCCCATTACGAAGCAATGCTTTAACAGAGCGCGAATGTCTGTGTGGCAGCGAATGCAGTTCCAAGGGACAGTGAAAACCAGCTAGAGCTTTCAGTGCTGGCAGCTTTCCTGTGGGCGCAATCTCTGGACGTTTCCAATTTGGCAGCCGGGCTCTGCCAGAGAGAGATACAGAGTGTTGCCCCATTAGGAAGCAATGCTTTAGCAGAGCGCGAATGTCTGTGTGGCAGCGAATGCAGTTCCAAGGGACAGTGAAAACCAGCTAGAGCTTTCAGTGCTGGCAGCTTTCCTGTGGGCGCAATCTCTGGACGTTTCCAATTTGGCAGCCGGGCTCTGCCAGAGAGAGAGACAGAGTGTTGCCCCATTACGAAGCAATGCTTTAGCAGAGCGCGAATGTCTGTGTGGCAGCGAATGCAGTTCCAAGGGACAGTGAAAACCAGCTAGAGCTTTCAGTGCTGGCAGCTTTCCTGTGGGCGCAATCTCTGGACGTTTCCAATTTGGCAGCCGGGCTCTGCCAGAGAGAGATACAGAGTGTTGCCCCATTACGAAGCAATGCTTTAGCAGAGCGCGAATGTCTGTGTGGCAGCGAATGCAGTTCCAAGGGACAGTGAAAACCAGCTAGAGCTTTCAGTGCTGGCAGCTTTCCTGTGGGCGCAATCTCTGGACGTTTCCAATTTGGCAGCCGGGCTCTGCCAGAGAGAGATACAGAGTGTTGCCCCATTACGAAGCAATGCTTTAGCAGAGCGCGAATGTCTGTGTGGCAGCGAATGCAGTTCCAAGGGACAGTGAAAACCAGCTAGAGCTTTCAGTGCTGGCAGCTTTCCTGTGGGCGCAATCTCTGGACGTTTCCAATTTGGCAGCCGGGCTCTGCCAGAGAGAGATACAGAGTGTTGCCCCATTACGAAGCAATGCTTTAACAGAGCGCGAATGTCTGTGTGGCAGCGAATGCAGTTCCAAGGGACAGTGAAAACCAGCTAGAGCTTTCAGTGCTGGCAGCTTTCCTGTGGGCGCAATCTCTGGACGTTTCCAATTTGGCAGCCGGGCTCTGCCAGAGAGAGATACAGAGTGTTGCCCCATTAGGAAGCAATGCTTTAGCAGAGCGCGAATGTCTGTGTGGCAGCGAATGCAGTTCCAAGGGACAGTGAAAACCAGCTAGAGCTTTCAGTGCTGGCAGCTTTCCTGTGGGCGCAATGTCTGGACGTTTCCAATTTGGCAGCCGTGCTCTGCCAGAGAGAGATACAGTGTTGCCCCATTAGGAAGCAATGCTTTAGCAGAGCGCGAATGTCTGTGTGGCAGCGAATGCAGTTCCAAGGGACAGTGAAAACCAGCTAGAGCTTTCAGTGCTGGCAGCTTTCCTGTGGGCGCAATCTCTGGACGTTTCCAATTTGGCAGCCGGGCTCTGCCAGAGAGAGAAACAGAGTGTTGCCCCATTACGAAGCAATGCTTTAGCAGAGCGCGAATGTCTGTGTGGCAGCGAATGCAGTTCCAAGGGACAGTGAAAACCAGCTAGAGCTTTCAGTGCTGGCAGCTTTCCTGTGGGCGCAATCTCTGGACGTTTCCAATTTGGCAGCCGGGCTCTGCCAGAGAGAGAAACAGAGTGTTGCCCCATTACGAAGCAATGCTTTAGCAGAGCGCGAATGTCTGTGTGGCAGCGAATGCAGTTCCAAGGGACAGTGAAAACCAGCTAGAGCTTTCAGTGCTGGCAGCTTTCCTGTGGGCGCAATCTCTGGACGTTTCCAATTTGGCAGCCGGGCTCTGCCAGAGAGAGATACAGAGTGTTGCCCCATTACGAAGCAATGCTTTAGCAGAGCGCGAATGTCTGTGTGGCAGCGAATGCAGTTCCAAGGGACAGTGAAAACCAGCTAGAGCTTTCAGTGCTGGCAGCTTTCCTGTGGGCGCAATCTCTGGACGTTTCCAATTTGGCAGCCGGGCTCTGCCAGAGAGAGAAACAGAGTGTTGCCCCATTACGAAGCAACGCTTTAACAGAGCGCAAATGTCTGTGTGGCAGCGAATGCAGTTCCAAGGGACAGTGAAAACCAGCTAGAGCTTTCAGTGCTGGCAGCTTTCCTGTGGGCGCAATCTCTGGACGTTTCCAATTTGGCAGCCGGGCTCTGCCAGAGAGAGAAACAGAGTGTTGCCCCATTAGGAAGCAATGCTTTAGCAGAGCGCGAATGTCTGTGTGGCAGCGAATGCAGTTCCAAGGGACAGTGAAAACCAGCTAGAGCTTTCAGTGCTGGCAGCTTTCCTGTGGGCGCAATCTCTGGACGTTTCCAATTTGGCAGCCGGGCTCTGCCAGAGAGAGAAACAGAGTGTTGCCCCATTAGGAAGCAATGCTTTAGCAGAGCGCGAATGTCTGTGTGGCAGCGAATGCAGTTCCAAGGGACAGTGAAAACCAGCTAGAGCTTTCAGTGCTGGCAGCTTTCCTGTGGGCGCAATCTCTGGACGTTTCCAATTTGGCAGCCGGGCTCTGCCAGAGAGAGATACAGAGTGTTGCCCCATTAGGAAGCAATGCTTTAGCAGAGCGCGAATGTCTGTGTGGCAGCGAATGCAGTTCCAAGGGACAGTGAAAACCAGCTAGAGCTTTCAGTGCTGGCAGCTTTCCTGTGGGCGCAATCTCTGGACGTTTCCAATTTGGCAGCTGGGCTCTGCCAGAGAGAGATACAGAGTGTTGCCCCATTAGGAAGCAATGCTTTAGCAGAGCGCGAATGTCTGTGTGGCAGCGAATGCAGTTCCAAGGGACAGTGAAAACCAGCTAGAGCTTTCAGTGCTGGCAGCTTTCCTGTGGGCGCAATCTCTGGACGTTTCCAATTTGGCAGCCGGGCTCTGCCAGAGAGAGAGACAGAGTGTTGCCCCATTACGAAGCAATGCTTTAGCAGAGCGCGAATGTCTGTGTGGCAGCGAATGCAGTTCCAAGGGACAGTGAAAACCAGCTAGAGCTTTCAGTGCTGGCAGCTTTCCTGTGGGCGCAATCTCTGGACGTTTCCAATTTGGCAGCCGGGCTCTGCCAGAGAGAGAGACAGAGTGTTGCCCCATTACGAAGCAATGCTTTAGCAGAGCGCGAATGTCTGTGTGGCAGCGAATGCAGTTCCAAGGGACAGTGAAAACCAGCTAGAGCTTTCAGTGCTGGCAGCTTTCCTGTGGGCGCAATCTCTGGACGTTTCCAATTTGGCAGCCGGGCTCTGCCAGAGAGAGATACAGAGTGTTGCCCCATTACGAAGCAATGCTTTAGCAGAGCGCGAATGTCTGTGTGGCAGCGAATGCAGTTCCAAGGGACAGTGAAAACCAGCTAGAGCTTTCAGTGCTGGCAGCTTTCCTGTGGGCGCAATCTCTGGACGTTTCCAATTTGGCAGCCGGGCTCTGCCAGAGAGAGATACAGAGTGTTGCCCCATTACGAAGCAATGCTTTAGCAGAGCGCGAATGTCTGTGTGGCAGCGAATGCAGTTCCAAGGGACAGTGAAAACCAGCTAGAGCTTTCAGTGCTGGCAGCTTTCCTGTGGGCGCAATCTCTGGACGTTTCCAATTTGGCAGCCGGGCTCTGCCAGAGAGAGAGACAGAGTGTTGCCCCATTACGAAGCAATGCTTTAACAGAGCGCGAATGTCTGTGTGGCAGCGAATGCAGTTCCAAGGGACAGTGAAAACCAGCTAGAGCTTTCAGTGCTGGCAGCTTTCCTGTGGGCGCAATCTCTGGACGTTTCCAATTTGGCAGCCGGGCTCTGCCAGAGAGAGAAACAGAGTGTTGCCCCATTAGGAAGCAATGCTTTAGCAGAGCGCGAATGTCTGTGTGGCAGCGAATGCAGTTCCAAGGGACAGTGAAAACCAGCTAGAGCTTTCAGTGCTGGCAGCTTTCCTGTGGGCGCAATGTCTGGACGTTTCCAATTTGGCAGCCGTGCTCTGCCAGAGAGAGATACAGTGTTGCCCCATTACGAAGCAATGCTTTAGCAGAGCGCGAATTTCTGTGTGGCAGCGAATGCAGTTCCAAGGGACAGTGAAAACCAGCTAGAGCTTTCAGTGCTGGCAGCTTTCCTGTGGGCGCAATCTCTGGACGTTTCCAATTTGGCAGCCGGGCTCTGCCAGAGAGAGAAACAGAGTGTTGCCCCATTAGGAAGCAATGCTTTAGCAGAGCGCGAATGTCTGTGTGGCAGCGAATGCAGTTCCAAGGGACAGTGAAAACCAGCTAGAGCTTTCAGTGCTGGCAGCTTTCCTGTGGGCGCAATCTCTGGACGTTTCCAATTTGGCAGCCGGGCTCTGCCAGAGAGAGAAACAGAGTGTTGCCCCATTACGAAGCAATGCTTTAGCAGAGCGCGAATGTCTGTGTGGCAGCGAATGCAGTTCCAAGGGACAGTGAAAACCAGCTAGAGCTTTCAGTGCTGGCAGCTTTCCTGTGGGCGCAATCTCTGGACGTTTCCAATTTGGCAGCCGGGCTCTGCCAGAGAGAGATACAGAGTGTTGCCCCATTAGGAAGCAATGCTTTAGCAGAGCGCGAATGTCTGTGTGGCAGCGAATGCAGTTCCAAGGGACAGTGAAAACCAGCTAGAGCTTTCAGTGCTGGCAGCTTTCCTGTGGGCGCAATCTCTGGACGTTTCCAATTTGGCAGCCGGGCTCTGCCAGAGAGAGAGACAGAGTGTTGCCCCATTAGGAAGCAATGCTTTAGCAGAGCGCGAATGTCTGTGTGGCAGCGAATGCAGTTCCAAGGGACAGTGAAAACCAGCTAGAGCTTTCAGTGCTGGCAGCTTTCCTGTGGGCGCAATCTCTGGACGTTTCCAATTTGGCAGCCGGGCTCTGCCAGAGAGAGATACAGAGTGTTGCCCCATTACGAAGCAATGCTTTAGCAGAGCGCGAATGTCTGTGTGGCAGCGAATGCAGTTCCAAGGGACAGTGAAAACCAGCTAGAGCTTTCAGTGCTGGCAGCTTTCCTGTGGGCGCAATGTCTGGACGTTTCCAATTTGGCAGCCGGGCTCTGCCAGAGAGAGATACAGAGTGTTGCCCCATTACGAAGCAATGCTTTAGCAGAGCGCGAATGTCTGTGTGGCAGCGAATGCAGTTCCAAGGGACAGTGAAAACCAGCTAGAGCTTTCAGTGCTGGCAGCTTTCCTGTGGGCGCAATCTCTGGACGTTTCCAATTTGGCAGCCGGGCTCTGCCAGAGAGAGAAACAGAGTGTTGCCCCATTACGAAGCAACGCTTTAACAGAGCGCAAATGTCTGTGTGGCAGCGAATGCAGTTCCAAGGGACAGTGAAAACCAGCTAGAGCTTTCAGTGCTGGCAGCTTTCCTGTGGGCGCAATCTCTGGACGTTTCCAATTTGGCAGCCGGGCTCTGCCAGAGAGAGATACAGAGTGTTGCCCCATTAGGAAGCAATGCTTTAGCAGAGCGCAAATGTCTGTGTGGCAGCGAATGCAGTTCCAAGGGACAGTGAAAACCAGCTAGAGCTTTCAGTGCTGGCAGCTTTCCTGTGGGCGCAATCTCTGGACGTTTCCAATTTGGCAGCCGGGCTCTGCCAGAGAGAGATACAGAGTGTTGCCCCATTACGAAGCAATGCTTTAGCAGAGCGCGAATGTCTGTGTGGCAGCGAATGCAGTTCCAAGGGACAGTGAAAACCAGCTAGAGCTTTCAGTGCTGGCAGCTTTCCTGTGGGCGCAATCTCTGGACGTTTCCAATTTGGCAGCCGGGCTCTGCCAGAGAGAGAGACAGAGTGTTGCCCCATTACGAAGCAATGCTTTAGCAGAGCGCGAATGTCTGTGTGGCAGCGAATGCAGTTCCAAGGGACAGTGAAAACCAGCTAGAGCTTTCAGTGCTGGCAGCTTTCCTGTGGGCGCAATGTCTGGACGTTTCCAATTTGGCAGCCGGGCTCTGCCAGAGAGAGATACAGAGTGTTGCCCCATTACGAAGCAATGCTTTAGCAGAGCGCGAATGTCTGTGTGGCAGCGAATGCAGTTCCAAGGGACAGTGAAAACCAGCTAGAGCTTTCAGTGCTGGCAGCTTTCCTGTGGGCGCAATGTCTGGACCTTTCCAATTTGGCAGCCGGGCTCTGCCAGAGAAAGATACAGAGTGTTGCCCCATTACGAAGCAATGCTTTAGCAGAGCGCGAATGTCTGTGTGGCAGCGAATGCAGTTCCAAGGGACAGTGAAAACCAGCTAGAGCTTTCAGTTCTGGCAGCTTTCCTGTGGGCACAATCTCTGGACGTTTCCAATTTGGCAGCCGGGCTCTGCCAGAGAGAGATACAGAGTGTTGCCCCATTACGAAGCAATGCTTTAGCAGAGCGCGAATGTCTGTGTGGCAGCAAATGCAGTTCTAAGGGACAGTGAAAACCAGCTAGAGCTTTCAGTGCTGGCAGCTTTCCTGTGGGCGCAATCTCTGGACGTTTCCAATTTGGCAGCCGGGCTCTGCCAGAGAGAGAGACAGAGTGTTGCCCCATTACGAAGCAATGCTTTAACAGAGCGCGAATGTCTGTGTGGCAGCGAATGCAGTTCCAAGGGACAGTGAAAACCAGCTACAGCTTTCAGTGCTGGCAGCTTTCCTGTGGGCGCAATCTCTGGACGTTTCCAATTTGGCAGCCGGGCTCTGCCAGAGAGAGATACAGAGTGTTGCCCCATTACGAAGCAATGCTTTAGCAGAGCGCGAATGTCTGTGTGGCAGCGAATGCAGTTCCAAGGGACAGTGAAAACCAGCTAGAGCTTTCAGTGCTGGCAGCTTTCCTGTGGGCGCAATGTCTGGACGTTTCCAATTTGGCAGCCGGGCTCTGCCAGAGAGAGATACAGTGTTGCCCCATTACGAAGCAATGCTTTAGCAGAGCGCGAATGTCTGTGTGGCAGCGAATGCAGTTCCAAGGGACAGTGAAAACCAGCTAGAGCTTTCAGTGCTGGCAGCTTTCCTGTGGGCGCAATGTCTGGACGTTTCCAATTTGGCAGCCGGGCTCTGCCAGAGAGAGATACAGAGTGTTGCCCCATGAGGAAGCAATGCTTTAGCAGAGCGCGAATGTCTGTGTGGCAGCGAATGCAGTTCCAAGGGACAGTGAAAACCAGCTAGAGCTTTCAGTGCTGGCAGCTTTCCTGTGGGCGCAATCTCTGGACGTTTCCAATTTGGCAGCCGGGCTCTGCCAGAGAGAGAAACAGAGTGTTGCCCCATTACGAAGCAATGCTTTAGCAGAGCGCGAATGTCTGTGTGGCAGCGAATGCAGTTCCAAGGGACAGTGAAAACCAGCTAGAGCTTTCAGTGCTGGCAGCTTTCCTGTGGGCGCAATCTCTGGACGTTTCCAATTTGGCAGCCGGGCTCTGCCAGAGAGAGATACAGAGTGTTGCCCCATTACGAAGCAATGCTTTAGCAGAGCGCGAATGTCTGTGTGGCAGCGAATGCAGTTCCAAGGGACAGTGAAAACCAGCTAGAGCTTTCAGTGCTGGCAGCTTTCCTGTGGGCGCAATCTCTGGACGTTTCCAATTTGGCAGCCGGGCTCTGCCAGAGAGAGATACAGAGTGTTGCCCCATTAGGAAGCAATGCTTTAGCAGAGCGCGAATGTCTGTGTGGCAGCAAATGCAGTTCCAAGGGACAGTGAAAACCAGCTAGAGCTTTCAGTGCTGGCAGCTTTCCTGTGGGCGCAATCTCTGGACGTTTCCAATTTGGCAGCCGGGCTCTGCCAGAGAGAGATACAGAGTGTTGCCCCATTACGAAGCAATGCTTTAGCAGAGCGCGAATGTCTGTGTGGCAGCAAATGCAGTTCCAAGGGACAGTGAAAACCAGCTAGAGCTTTCAGTTCTGGCAGCTTTCCTGTGGGCACAATCTCTGGACGTTTCCAATTTGGCAGCCGGGCTCTGCCAGAGAGAGATACAGAGTGTTGCCCCATTACGAAGCAATGCTTTAGCAGAGCGCGAATGTCTGTGTGGCAGCAAATGCAGTTCTAAGGGACAGTGAAAACCAGCTAGAGCTTTCAGTGCTGGCAGCTTTCCTGTGGGCGCAATCTCTGGACGTTTCCAATTTGGCAGCCGGGCTCTGCCAGAGAGAGAGACAGAGTGTTGCCCCATTACGAAGCAATGCTTTAACAGAGCGCGAATGTCTGTGTGGCAGCGAATGCAGTTCCAAGGGACAGTGAAAACCAGCTAGAGCTTTCAGTGCTGGCAGCTTTCCTGTGGGCGCAATCTCTGGACGTTTCCAATTTGGCAGCCGGGCTCTGCCAGAGAGAGATACAGAGTGTTGCCCCATTACGAAGCAATGCTTTAGCAGAGCGCGAATGTCTGTGTGGCAGCGAATGCAGTTCCAAGGGACAGTGAAAACCAGCTAGAGCTTTCAGTGCTGGCAGCTTTCCTGTGGGCGCAATGTCTGGACGTTTCCAATTTGGCAGCCGGGCTCTGCCAGAGAGAGATACAGTGTTGCCCCATTACGAAGCAATGCTTTAGCAGAGCGCGAATGTCTGTGTGGCAGCGAATGCAGTTCCAAGGGACAGTGAAAACCAGCTAGAGCTTTCAGTGCTGGCAGCTTTCCTGTGGGCGCAATGTCTGGACGTTTCCAATTTGGCAGCCGGGCTCTGCCAGAGAGAGATACAGAGTGTTGCCCCATTAGGAAGCAATGCTTTAGCAGAGCGCGAATGTCTGTGTGGCAGCGAATGCAGTTCCAAGGGACAGTGAAAACCAGCTAGAGCTTTCAGTGCTGGCAGCTTTCCTGTGGGCGCAATCTCTGGACGTTTCCAATTTGGCAGCCGGGCTCTGCCAGAGAGAGAAACAGAGTGTTGCCCCATTACGAAGCAATGCTTTAGCAGAGCGCGAATGTCTGTGTGGCAGCGAATGCAGTTCCAAGGGACAGTGAAAACCAGCTAGAGCTTTCAGTGCTGGCAGCTTTCCTGTGGGCGCAATCTCTGGACGTTTCCAATTTGGCAGCCGGGCTCTGCCAGAGAGAGATACAGAGTGTTGCCCCATTACGAAGCAATGCTTTAGCAGAGCGCGAATGTCTGTGTGGCAGCGAATGCAGTTCCAAGGGACAGTGAAAACCAGCTAGAGCTTTCAGTGCTGGCAGCTTTCCTGTGCGCGCAATCTCTGGACGTTTCCAATTTGGCAGCCGGGCTCTGCCAGAGAGAGATACAGAGTGTTGCCCCATTAGGAAGCAATGCTTTAGCAGAGCGCGAATGTCTGTGTGGCAGCAAATGCAGTTCCAAGGGACAGTGAAAACCAGCTAGAGCTTTCAGTGCTGGCAGCTTTCCTGTGGGCGCAATCTCTGGACGTTTCCAATTTGGCAGCCGGGCTCTGCCAGAGAGAGATACAGAGTGTTGCCCCATTACGAAGCAATGCTTTAGCAGAGCGCGAATGTCTGTGTGGCAGCGAATGCAGTTCCAAGGGACAGTGAAAACCAGCTAGAGCTTTCAGTGCTGGCAGCTTTCCTGTGGGCGCAATCTCTGGACGTTTCCAATTTGGCAGCCGGGCTCTGCCAGAGAGAGATACAGAGTGTTGCCCCATTACGAAGCAATGCTTTAACAGAGCGCGAATGTCTGTGTGGCAGCGAATGCAGTTCCAAGGGACAGTGAAAACCAGCTAGAGCTTTCAGTGCTGGCAGCTTTCCTGTGGGCGCAATCTCTGGACGTTTCCAATTTGGCAGCCGGGCTCTGCCAGAGAGAGATACAGAGTGTTGCCCCATTAGGAAGCAATGCTTTAGCAGAGCGCGAATGTCTGTGTGGCAGCGAATGCAGTTCCAAGGGACAGTGAAAACCAGCTAGAGCTTTCAGTGCTGGCAGCTTTCCTGTGGGCGCAATGTCTGGACGTTTCCAGTTTGGCAGCCGGGCTCTGCCAGAGAGAGAGACAGAGTGTTGCCCCATTACGAAGCAATGCTTTAGCAGAGCGCGAATGTCTGTGTGGCAGCGAATGCAGTTCCAAGGGACAGTGAAAACCAGCTAGAGCTTTCAGTGCTGGCAGCTTTCCTGTGGGCGCAATCTCTGGACGTTTCCAATTTGGCAGCCGGGCTCTGCCAGAGAGAGATACAGAGTGTTGCCCCATTACGAAGCAATGCTTTAGCAGAGCGCGAATGTCTGTGTGGCAGCGAATGCAGTTCCAAGGGACAGTGAAAACCAGCTAGAGCTTTCAGTGCTGGCAGCTTTCCTGTGGGCACAATCTCTGGACGTTTCCAATTTGGCAGCCGGGCTCTGCCAGAGAGAGATACAGAGTGTTGCCCCATTAGGAAGCAATGCTTTAGCAGAGCGCGAATGTCTGTGTGGCAGCGAATGCAGTTCCAAGGGACAGTGAAAACCAGCTAGAGCTTTCAGTGCTGGCAGCTTTCCTGTGGGCGCAATCTCTGGACGTTTCCAATTTGGCAGCCGGGCTCTGCCAGAGAGAGAAACAGAGTGTTGCCCCATTACGAAGCAATGCTTTAGCAGAGCGCGAATGTCTGTGTGGCAGCGAATGCAGTTCCAAGGGACAGTGAAAACCAGCTAGAGCTTTCAGTGCTGGCAGCTTTCCTGTGGGCGCAATCTCTGGACGTTTCCAATTTGGCAGCCGGGCTCTGCCAGAGAGAGATACAGAGTGTTGCCCCATTACGAAGCAATGCTTTAGCAGAGCGCGAATGTCTGTGTGGCAGCGAATGCAGTTCCAAGGGACAGTGAAAACCAGCTAGAGCTTTCAGTGCTGGCAGCTTTCCTGTGGGCGCAATCTCTGGACGTTTCCAATTTGGCAGCCGGGCTCTGCCAGAGAGAGAGACAGAGTGTTGCCCCATTACGAAGCAATGCTTTAACAGAGCGCGAATGTCTGTGTGGCAGCGAATGCAGTTCCAAGGGACAGTGAAAACCAGCTAGAGCTTTCAGTGCTGGCAGCTTTCCTGTGGGCGCAATCTCTGGACGTTTCCAATTTGGCAGCCGGGCTCTGCCAGAGAGAGATACAGAGTGTTGCCCCATTAGGAAGCAATGCTTTAGCAGAGCGCGAATGTCTGTGTGGCAGCGAATGCAGTTCCAAGGGACAGTGAAAACCAGCTAGAGCTTTCAGTGCTGGCAGCTTTCCTGTGGGCGCAATGTCTGGACGTTTCCAATTTGGCAGCCGGGCTCTGCCAGAGAGAGAGACAGAGTGTTGCCCCATTACGAAGCAATGCTTTAGCAGAGCGCGAATGTCTGTGTGGCAGCGAATGCAGTTCCAAGGGACAGTGAAAACCAGCTAGAGCTTTCAGTGCTGGCAGCTTTCCTGTGGGCGCAATCTCTGGACGTTTCCAATTTGGCAGCCGGGCTCTGCCAGAGAGAGATACAGAGTGTTGCCCCATTACGAAGCAATGCTTTAGCAGAGCGCGAATGTCTGTGTGGCAGCGAATGCAGTTCCAAGGGACAGTGAAAACCAGCTAGAGCTTTCAGTGCTGGCAGCTTTCCTGTGGGCACAATCTCTGGACGTTTCCAATTTGGCAGCCGGGCTCTGCCAGAGAGAGATACAGAGTGTTGCCCCATTAGGAAGCAATGCTTTAGCAGAGCGCGAATGTCTGTGTGGCAGCAAATGCAGTTCCAAGGGACAGTGAAAACCAGCTAGAGCTTTCAGTGCTGGCAGCTTTCCTGTGGGCGCAATCTCTGGACGTTTCCAATTTGGCAGCCGGGCTCTGCCAGAGAGAGATACAGAGTGTTGCCCCATTACGAAGCAATGCTTTAGCAGAGCGCGAATGTCTGTGTGGCAGCGAATGCAGTTCCAAGGGACAGTGAAAACCAGCTAGAGCTTTCAGTGCTGGCAGCTTTCCTGTGGGCGCAATCTCTGGACGTTTCCAATTTGGCAGCCGGGCTCTGCCAGAGAGAGAGACAGAGTGTTGCCCCATTACGAAGCAATGCTTTAGCAGAGCGCGAATGTCTGTGTGGCAGCGAATGCAGTTCCAAGGGACAGTGAAAACCAGCTAGAGCTTTCAGTGCTGGCAGCTTTCCTGTGGGCGCAATCTCTGGACGTTTCCAATTTGGCAGCCGGGCTCTGCCAGAGAGAGATACAGAGTGTTGCCCCATTAGGAAGCAATGCTTTAGCAGAGCGCGAATGTCTGTGTGGCAGCGAATGCAGTTCCAAGGGACAGTGAAAACCAGCTAGAGCTTTCAGTGCTGGCAGCTTTCCTGTGGGCGCAATCTCTGGACGTTTCCAATTTGGCAGCCGGGCTCTGCCAGAGAGAGATACAGAGTGTTGCCCCATTATGAAGCAATGCTTTAACAGAGCGCGAATGTCTGTGTGGCAGCGAATGCAGTTCCAAGGGACAGTGAAAACCAGCTAGAGCTTTCAGTGCTGGCAGCTTTCCTGTGGGCGCAATCTCTGGACGTTTCCAATTTGGCAGCCGGGCTCTGCCAGAGAGAGATACAGAGTGTTGCCCCATTACGAAGCAATGCTTTAGCAGAGCGCGAATGTCTGTGTGGCAGCGAATGCAGTTCCAAGGGACAGTGAAAACCAGCTAGAGCTTTCAGTGCTGGCAGCTTTCCTGTGGGCGCAATGTCTGGACGTTTCCAATTTGGCAGCCGGGCTCTGCCAGAGAGAGATACAGTGTTGCCCCATTAGGAAGCAATGCTTTAGCAGAGCGCGAATGTCTGTGTGGCAGCGAATGCAGTTCCAAGGGACAGTGAAAACCAGCTAGAGCTTTCAGTGCTGGCAGCTTTCCTGTGGGCGCAATCTCTGGACGTTTCCAATTTGGCAGCCGGGCTCTGCCAGAGAGAGAAACAGAGTGTTGCCCCATTACGAAGCAATGCTTTAGCAGAGCGCGAATGTCTGTGTGGCAGCGAATGCAGTTCCAAGGGACAGTGAAAACCAGCTAGAGCTTTCAGTGCTGGCAGCTTTCCTGTGGGCGCAATCTCTGGACGTTTCCAATTTGGCAGCCGGGCTCTGCCAGAGAGAGAGACAGAGTGTTGCCCCATTACGAAGCAATGCTTTAGCAGAGCGCGAATGTCTGTGTGGCAGCGAATGCAGTTCCAAGGGACAGTGAAAACCAGCTAGAGCTTTCAGTGCTGGCAGCTTTCCTGTGGGCGCAATCTCTGGACGTTTCCAATTTGGCAGCCGGGCTCTGCCAGAGAGAGATACAGAGTGTTGCCCCATTACGAAGCAATGCTTTAGCAGAGCGCGAATGTCTGTGTGGCAGCAAATGCAGTTCCAAGGGACAGTGAAAACCAGCTAGAGCTTTCAGTGCTGGCAGCTTTCCTGTGGGCGCAATCTCTGGACGTTTCCAATTTGGCAGCCGGGCTCTGCCAGAGAGAGATACAGAGTGTTGCCCCATTACGAAGCAATGCTTTAGCAGAGCGCGAATGTCTGTGTGGCAGCGAATGCAGTTCCAAGGGACAGTGAAAACCAGCTAGAGCTTTCAGTGCTGGCAGCTTTCCTGTGGGCGCAATCTCTGGACGTTTCTAATTTGGCAGCCGGGCTCTGCCAGAGAGAGATACAGAGTGTTGCCCCATTACGAAGCAATGCTTTAACAGAGCGCGAATGTCTGTGTGGCAGCGAATGCAGTTCCAAGGGACAGTGAAAACCAGCTAGAGCTTTCAGTGCTGGCAGCTTTCCTGTGGGCGCAATCTCTGGACGTTTCCAATTTGGCAGCCGGGCTCTGCCAGAGAGAGATACAGAGTGTTGCCCCATTAGGAAGCAATGCTTTAGCAGAGCGCGAATGTCTGTGTGGCAGCGAATGCAGTTCCAAGGGACAGTGAAAACCAGCTAGAGCTTTCAGTGCTGGCAGCTTTCCTGTGGGCGCAATCTCTGGACGTTTCCAATTTGGCAGCCGGGCTCTGCCAGAGAGAGAGACAGAGTGTTGCCCCATTACGAAGCAATGCTTTAGCAGAGCGCGAATGTCTGTGTGGCAGCGAATGCAGTTCCAAGGGACAGTGAAAACCAGCTAGAGCTTTCAGTGCTGGCAGCTTTCCTGTGGGCGCAATCTCTGGACGTTTCCAATTTGGCAGCCGGGCTCTGCCAGAGAGAGATACAGAGTGTTGCCCCATTACGAAGCAATGCTTTAGCAGAGCGCGAATGTCTGTGTGGCAGCGAATGCAGTTCCAAGGGACAGTGAAAACCAGCTAGAGCTTTCAGTGCTGGCAGCTTTCCTGTGGGCGCAATCTCTGGACGTTTCCAATTTGGCAGCCGGGCTCTGCCAGAGAGAGATACAGAGTGTTGCCCCATTACGAAGCAATGCTTTAGCAGAGCGCGAATGTCTGTGTGGCAGCGAATGCAGTTCCAAGGGACAGTGAAAACCAGCTAGAGCTTTCAGTGCTGGCAGCTTTCCTGTGGGCGCAATCTCTGGACGTTTCCAATTTGGCAGCCGGGCTCTGCCAGAGAGAGATACAGAGTGTTGCCCCATTACGAAGCAATGCTTTAACAGAGCGCGAATGTCTGTGTGGCAGCGAATGCAGTTCCAAGGGACAGTGAAAACCAGCTAGAGCTTTCAGTGCTGGCAGCTTTCCTGTGGGCGCAATCTCTGGACGTTTCCAATTTGGCAGCCGGGCTCTGCCAGAGAGAGAAACAGAGTGTTGCCCCATTAGGAAGCAATGCTTTAGCAGAGCGCGAATGTCTGTGTGGCAGCGAATGCAGTTCCAAGGGACAGTGAAAACCAGCTAGAGCTTTCAGTGCTGGCAGCTTTCCTGTGGGCGCAATGTCTGGACGTTTCCAATTTGGCAGCCGTGCTCTGCCAGAGAGAGATACAGTGTTGCCCCATTACGAAGCAATGCTTTAGCAGAGCGCGAATTTCTGTGTGGCAGCGAATGCAGTTCCAAGGGACAGTGAAAACCAGCTAGAGCTTTCAGTGCTGGCAGCTTTCCTGTGGGCGCAATCTCTGGACGTTTCCAATTTGGCAGCCGGGCTCTGCCAGAGAGAGAAACAGAGTGTTGCCCCATTAGGAAGCAATGCTTTAGCAGAGCGCGAATGTCTGTGTGGCAGCGAATGCAGTTCCAAGGGACAGTGAAAACCAGCTAGAGCTTTCAGTGCTGGCAGCTTTCCTGTGGGCGCAATCTCTGGACGTTTCCAATTTGGCAGCCGGGCTCTGCCAGAGAGAGAAACAGAGTGTTGCCCCATTACGAAGCAATGCTTTAGCAGAGCGCGAATGTCTGTGTGGCAGCGAATGCAGTTCCAAGGGACAGTGAAAACCAGCTAGAGCTTTCAGTGCTGGCAGCTTTCCTGTGGGCGCAATCTCTGGACGTTTCCAATTTGGCAGCCGGGCTCTGCCAGAGAGAGATACAGAGTGTTGCCCCATTACGAAGCAATGCTTTAGCAGAGCGCGAATGTCTGTGTGGCAGCAAATGCAGTTCCAAGGGACAGTGAAAACCAGCTAGAGCTTTCAGTGCTGGCAGCTTTCCTGTGGGCGCAATCTCTGGACGTTTCCAATTTGGCAGCCGGGCTCTGCCAGAGAGAGATACAGTGTTGCCCCATTACGAAGCAATGCTTTAGCAGAGCGCGAATGTCTGTGTGGCAGCGAATGCAGTTCCAAGGGACAGTGAAAACCAGCTAGAGCTTTCAGTGCTGGCAGCTTTCCTGTGGGCGCAATCTCTGGACGTTTCCAATTTGGCAGCCGGGCTCTGCCAGAGAGAGAAACAGAGTGTTGCCCCATTAGGAAGCAATGCTTTAGCAGAGCGCGAATGTCTGTGTGGCAGCGAATGCAGTTCCAAGGGACAGTGAAAACCAGCTAGAGCTTTCAGTGCTGGCAGCTTTCCTGTGGGCGCAATCTCTGGACGTTTCCAATTTGGCAGCCGGGCTCTGCCAGAGAGAGAAACAGAGTGTTGCCCCATTACGAAGCAATGCTTTAGCAGAGCGCGAATGTCTGTGTGGCAGCGAATGCAGTTCCAAGGGACAGTGAAAACCAGCTAGAGCTTTCAGTGCTGGCAGCTTTCCTGTGGGCGCAATCTCTGGACGTTTCCAATTTGGCAGCCGGGCTCTGCCAGAGAGAGATACAGAGTGTTGCCCCATTAGGAAGCAATGCTTTAGCAGAGCGCGAATGTCTGTGTGGCAGCGAATGCAGTTCCAAGGGACAGTGAAAACCAGCTAGAGCTTTCAGTGCTGGCAGCTTTCCTGTGGGCGCAATCTCTGGACGTTTCCAATTTGGCAGCTGGGCTCTGCCAGAGAGAGATACAGAGTGTTGCCCCATTAGGAAGCAATGCTTTAGCAGAGCGCGAATGTCTGTGTGGCAGCGAATGCAGTTCCAAGGGACAGTGAAAACCAGCTAGAGCTTTCAGTGCTGGCAGCTTTCCTGTGGGCGCAATCTCTGGACGTTTCCAATTTGGCAGCCGGGCTCTGCCAGAGAGAGAGAGACAGAGTGTTGCCCCATTACGAAGCAATGCTTTAGCAGAGCGCGAATGTCTGTGTGGCAGCGAATGCAGTTCCAAGGGACAGTGAAAACCAGCTAGAGCTTTCAGTGCTGGCAGCTTTCCTGTGGGCGCAATCTCTGGACGTTTCCAATTTGGCAGCCGGGCTCTGCCAGAGAGAGATACAGAGTGTTGCCCCATTACGAAGCAATGCTTTAGCAGAGCGCGAATGTCTGTGTGGCAGCGAATGCAGTTCCAAGGGACAGTGAAAACCAGCTAGAGCTTTCAGTGCTGGCAGCTTTCCTGTGGGCACAATCTCTGGACGTTTCCAATTTGGCAGCCGGGCTCTGCCAGAGAGAGATACAGAGTGTTGCCCCATTACGAAGCAATGCTTTAGCAGAGCGCGAATGTCTGTGTGGCAGCAAATGCAGTTCCAAGGGACAGTGAAAACCAGCTAGAGCTTTCAGTGCTGGCAGCTTTCCTGTGGGCGCAATCTCTGGACGTTTCCAATTTGGCAGCCGGGCTCTGCCAGAGAGAGATACAGAGTGTTGCCCCATTACGAAGCAATGCTTTAGCAGAGCGCGAATGTCTGTGTGGCAGCGAATGCAGTTCCAAGGGACAGTGAAAACCAGCTAGAGCTTTCAGTGCTGGCAGCTTTCCTGTGGGCACAATCTCTGGACGTTTCCAATTTGGCAGCCGGGCTCTGCCAGAGAGAGATACAGAGTGTTGCCCCATTACGAAGCAATGCTTTAGCAGAGCGCGAATGTCTGTGTGGCAGCAAATGCAGTTCCAAGGGACAGTGAAAACCAGCTAGAGCTTTCAGTGCTGGCAGCTTTCCTGTGGGCGCAATCTCTGGACGTTTCCAATTTGGCAGCCGGGCTCTGCCAGAGAGAGAGACAGAGTGTTGCCCCATTACGAAGCAATGCTTTAGCAGAGCGCGAATGTCTGTGTGGCAGCGAATGCAGTTCCAAGGGACAGTGAAAACCAGCTAGAGCTTTCAGTGCTGGCAGCTTTCCTGTGGGCGCAATCTCTGGACGTTTCCAATTTGGCAGCCGGGCTCTGCCAGAGAGAGAGACAGAGTGTTGCCCCATTAGGAAGCAATGCTTTAGCAGAGCGCGAATGTCTGTGTGGCAGCGAATGCAGTTCCAAGGGACAGTGAAAACCAGCTAGAGCTTTCAGTGCTGGCAGCTTTCCTGTGGGCGCAATCTCTGGACGTTTCCAATTTGGCAGCCGGGCTCTGCCAGAGAGAGATACAGAGTGTTGCCCCATTACGAAGCAATGCTTTAGCAGAGCGCGAATGTCTGTGTGGCAGCGAATGCAGTTCCAAGGGACAGTGAAAACCAGCTAGAGCTTTCAGTGCTGGCAGCTTTCCTGTGGGCGCAATGTCTGGACGTTTCCAATTTGGCAGCCGGGCTCTGCCAGAGAGAGATACAGAGTGTTGCCCCATTACGAAGCAATGCTTTAGCAGAGCGCGAATGTCTGTGTGGCAGCGAATGCAGTTCCAAGGGACAGTGAAAACCAGCTAGAGCTTTCAGTGCTGGCAGCTTTCCTGTGGGCGCAATCTCTGGACGTTTCCAATTTGGCAGCCGGGCTCTGCCAGAGAGAGATACAGAGTGTTGCCCCATTACGAAGCAATGCTTTAACAGAGCGCGAATGTCTGTGTGGCAGCGAATGCAGTTCCAAGGGACAGTGAAAACCAGCTAGAGCTTTCAGTGCTGGCAGCTTTCCTGTGGGCGCAATCTCTGGACGTTTCCAATTTGGCAGCCGGGCTCTGCCAGAGAGAGAAACAGAGTGTTGCCCCATTACGAAGCAATGCTTTAGCAGAGCGCGAATGTCTGTGTGGCAGCGAATGCAGTTCCAAGGGACAGTGAAAACCAGCTAGAGCTTTCAGTGCTGGCAGCTTTCCTGTGGGCGCAATCTCTGGACGTTTCCAATTTGGCAGCCGGGCTCTGCCAGAGAGAGAAACAGAGTGTTGCCCCATTACGAAGCAATGCTTTAGCAGAGCGCGAATGTCTGTGTGGCAGCGAATGCAGTTCCAAGGGACAGTGAAAACCAGCTAGAGCTTTCAGTGCTGGCAGCTTTCCTGTGGGCGCAATCTCTGGACGTTTCCAATTTGGCAGCCGGGCTCTGCCAGAGAGAGATACAGAGTGTTGCCCCATTAGGAAGCAATGCTTTAGCAGAGCGCGAATGTCTGTGTGGCAGCGAATGCAGTTCCAAGGGACAGTGAAAACCAGCTAGAGCTTTCAGTGCTGGCAGCTTTCCTGTGGGCGCAATCTCTGGACGTTTCCAATTTGGCAGCCGGGCTCTGCCAGAGAGAGATACAGAGTGTTGCCCCATTACGAAGCAATGCTTTAGCAGAGCGCGAATGTCTGTGTGGCAGCGAATGCAGTTCCAAGGGACAGTGAAAACCAGCTAGAGCTTTCAGTGCTGGCAGCTTTCCTGTGGGCGCAATGTCTGGACGTTTCCAATTTGGCAGCCGGGCTCTGCCAGAGAGAGATACAGAGTGTTGCCCCATTACGAAGCAATGCTTTAGCAGAGCGCGAATGTCTGTGTGGCAGCGAATGCAGTTCCAAGGGACAGTGAAAACCAGCTAGAGCTTTCAGTGCTGGCAGCTTTCCTGTGGGCGCAATCTCTGGACGTTTCCAATTTGGCAGCCGGGCTCTGCCAGAGAGAGATACAGAGTGTTGCCCCATTACGAAGCAATGCTTTAGCAGAGCGCGAATGTCTGTGTGGCAGCAAATGCAGTTCCAAGGGACAGTGAAAACCAGCTAGAGCTTTCAGTGCTGGCAGCTTTCCTGTGGGCGCAATCTCTGGACGTTTCCAATTTGGCAGCCGGGCTCTGCCAGAGAGAGATACAGAGTGTTGCCCCATTACGAAGCAATGCTTTAGCAGAGCGCGAATGTCTGTGTGGCAGCGAATGCAGTTCCAAGGGACAGTGAAAACCAGCTAGAGCTTTCAGTGCTGGCAGCTTTCCTGTGGGCGCAATGTCTGGACGTTTCCAATTTGGCAGCCGGGCTCTGCCAGAGAGAGATACAGAGTGTTGCCCCATTACGAAGCAATGCTTTAACAGAGCGCGAATGTCTGTGTGGCAGCGAATGCAGTTCCAAGGGACAGTGAAAACCAGCTAGAGCTTTCAGTGCTGGCAGCTTTCCTGTGGGCGCAATCTCTGGACGTTTCCAATTTGGCAGCCGGGCTCTGCCAGAGAGAGATACAGAGTGTTGCCCCATTACGAAGCAATGCTTTAGCAGAGCGCGAATGTCTGTGTGGCAGCGAATGCAGTTCCAAGGGACAGTGAAAACCAGCTAGAGCTTTCAGTGCTGGCAGCTTTCCTGTGGGCGCAATCTCTGGACGTTTCCAATTTGGCAGCCGGGCTCTGCCAGAGAGAGAGACAGAGTGTTGCCCCATTACGAAGCAATGCTTTAGCAGAGCGCGAATGTCTGTGTGGCAGCGAATGCAGTTCCAAGGGACAGTGAAAACCAGCTAGAGCTTTCAGTGCTGGCAGCTTTCCTGTGGGCGCAATCTCTGGACGTTTCCAATTTGGCAGCCGGGCTCTGCCAGAGAGAGATACAGAGTGTTGCCCCATTACGAAGCAATGCTTTAGCAGAGCGCGAATGTCTGTGTGGCAGCGAATGCAGTTCCAAGGGACAGTGAAAACCAGCTAGAGCTTTCAGTGCTGGCAGCTTTCCTGTGGGCACAATCTCTGGACGTTTCCAATTTGGCAGCCGGGCTCTGCCAGAGAGAGATACAGAGTGTTGCCCCATTACGAAGCAATGCTTTAGCAGAGCGCGAATGTCTGTGTGGCAGCGAATGCAGTTCCAAGGGACAGTGAAAACCAGCTAGAGCTTTCAGTGCTGGCAGCTTTCCTGTGGGCGCAATCTCTGGACGTTTCCAATTTGGCAGCCGGGCTCTGCCAGAGAGAGATACAGAGTGTTGCCCCATTACGAAGCAATGCTTTAGCAGAGCGCGAATGTCTGTGTGGCAGCGAATGCAGTTCCAAGGGACAGTGAAAACCAGCTAGAGCTTTCAGTGCTGGCAGCTTTCCTGTGGGCGCAATCTCTGGACGTTTCCAATTTGGCAGCCGGGCTCTGCCAGAGAGAGATACAGAGTGTTGCCCCATTACGAAGCAATGCTTTAGCAGAGCGCGAATGTCTGTGTGGCAGCGAATGCAGTTCCAAGGGACAGTGAAAACCAGCTAGAGCTTTCAGTGCTGGCAGCTTTCCTGTGGGCGCAATCTCTGGACGTTTCCAATTTGGCAGCCGGGCTCTGCCAGAGAGAGATACAGAGTGTTGCCCCATTACGAAGCAATGCTTTAGCAGAGCGCGAATGTCTGTGTGGCAGCGAATGCAGTTCCAAGGGACAGTGAAAACCAGCTAGAGCTTTCAGTGCTGGCAGCTTTCCTGTGGGCGCAATGTCTGGACGTTTCCAATTTGGCAGCCGGGCTCTGAAAGAGAGAGACAGAGTGTTGCCCCATTAGGAAGCAATGCTTTAGCAGAGCGCGAATGTCTGTGTGGCAGCGAATGCAGTTCTAAGGGACAGTGAAAACCAGCTAGAGCTTTCAGTGCTGGCAGCTTTCCTGTGGGCGCAATCTCTGGACGTTTCCAATTTGGCAGCCGGGCTCTGCCAGAGAGAGATACAGAGTGTTGCCCCATTACGAAGCAATGCTTTAACAGAGCGCGAATGTCTGTGTGGCAGCGAATGCAGTTCCAAGGGACAGTGAAAACCAGCTAGAGCTTTCAGTGCTGGCAGCTTTCCTGTGGGCGCAATCTCTGGACGTTTCCAATTTGGCAGCCGGGCTCTGCCAGAGAGAGATACAGAGTGTTGCCCCATTACGAAGCAATGCTTTAGCAGAGCGCGAATGTCTGTGTGGCAGCGAATGCAGTTCCAAGGGACAGTGAAAACCAGCTAGAGCTTTCAGTGCTGGCAGCTTTCCTGTGGGCGCAATGTCTGGACGTTTCCAATTTGGCAGCCGGGCTCTGCCAGAGAGAGAAACAGAGTGTTGCCCCATTACGAAGCAATGCTTTAGCAGAGCGCGAATGTCTGTGTGGCAGCGAATGCAGTTCCAAGGGACAGTGAAAACCAGCTAGAGCTTTCAGTGCTGGCAGCTTTCCTGTGGGCGCAATCTCTGGACGTTTCCAATTTGGCAGCCGGGCTCTGCCAGAGAGAGATACAGAGTGTTGCCCCATTACGAAGCAATGCTTTAGCAGAGCGCGAATGTCTGTGTGGCAGCGAATGCAGTTCCAAGGGACAGTGAAAACCAGCTAGAGCTTTCAGTGCTGGCAGCTTTCCTGTGGGCGCAATCTCTGGACGTTTCCAATTTGGCAGCCGGGCTCTGCCAGAGAGAGATACAGTGTTGCCCCATTACGAAGCAATGCTTTAGCAGAGCGCGAATGTCTGTGTGGCAGCGAATGCAGTTCCAAGGGACAGTGAAAACCAGCTAGAGCTTTCAGTGCTGGCAGCTTTCCTGTGGGCGCAATCTCTGGACGTTTCCAATTTGGCAGCCGGGCTCTGCCAGAGAGAGATACAGAGTGTTGCCCCATTACGAAGCAATGCTTTAGCAGAGCGCGAATGTCTGTGTGGCAGCGAATGCAGTTCCAAGGGACAGTGAAAACCAGCTAGAGCTTTCAGTGCTGGCAGCTTTCCTGTGGGCGCAATCTCTGGACGTTTCCAATTTGGCAGCCGGGCTCTGCCAGAGAGAGAAACAGAGTGTTGCCCCATTACGAAGCAATGCTTTAGCAGAGCGCGAATGTCTGTGTGGCAGCGAATGCAGTTCCAAGGGACAGTGAAAACCAGCTAGAGCTTTCAGTGCTGGCAGCTTTCCTGTGGGCGCAATCTCTGGACGTTTCCAATTTGGCAGCCGGGCTCTGCCAGAGAGAGATACAGAGTGTTGCCCCATTACGAAGCAATGCTTTAGCAGAGCGCGAATGTCTGTGTGGCAGCGAATGCAGTTCCAAGGGACAGTGAAAACCAGCTAGAGCTTTCAGTGCTGGCAGCTTTCCTGTGGGCGCAATCTCTGGACGTTTCCAATTTGGCAGCCGGGCTCTGCCAGAGAGAGAGACAGAGTGTTGCCCCATTACGAAGCAATGCTTTAGCAGAGCGCGAATGTCTGTGTGGCAGCAAATGCAGTTCCAAGGGACAGTGAAAACCAGCTAGAGCTTTCAGTGCTGGCAGCTTTCCTGTGGGCGCAATCTCTGGACGTTTCCAATTTGGCAGCCGGGCTCTGCCAGAGAGAGATACAGAGTGTTGCCCCATTACGAAGCAATGCTTTAGCAGAGCGCGAATGTCTGTGTGGCAGCGAATGCAGTTCCAAGGGACAGTGAAAACCAGCTAGAGCTTTCAGTGCTGGCAGCTTTCCTGTGGGCGCAATCTCTGGACGTTTCCAATTTGGCAGCCGGGCTCTGCCAGAGAGAGATACAGAGTGTTGCCCCATTACGAAGCAATGCTTTAACAGAGCGCGAATGTCTGTGTGGCAGCGAATGCAGTTCCAAGGGACAGTGAAAACCAGCTAGAGCTTTCAGTGCTGGCAGCTTTCCTGTGGGCGCAATCTCTGGACGTTTCCAATTTGGCAGCCGGGCTCTGCCAGAGAGAGATACAGAGTGTTGCCCCATTACGAAGCAATGCTTTAGCAGAGCGCGAATGTCTGTGTGGCAGCGAATGCAGTTCCAAGGGACAGTGAAAACCAGCTAGAGCTTTCAGTGCTGGCAGCTTTCCTGTGGGCGCAATCTCTGGACGTTTCCAATTTGGCAGCCGGGCTCTGCCAGAGAGAGAGACAGAGTGTTGCCCCATTACGAAGCAATGCTTTAGCAGAGCGCGAATGTCTGTGTGGCAGCGAATGCAGTTCCAAGGGACAGTGAAAACCAGCTAGAGCTTTCAGTGCTGGCAGCTTTCCTGTGGGCGCAATCTCTGGACGTTTCCAATTTGGCAGCCGGGCTCTGCCAGAGAGAGATACAGAGTGTTGCCCCATTACGAAGCAATGCTTTAGCAGAGCGCGAATGTCTGTGTGGCAGCGAATGCAGTTCCAAGGGACAGTGAAAACCAGCTAGAGCTTTCAGTGCTGGCAGCTTTCCTGTGGGCGCAATGTCTGGACGTTTCCAATTTGGCAGCCGGGCTCTGAAAAAGAGAGACAGAGTGTTGCCCCATTACGAAGCAATGCTTTAGCAGAGCGCGAATGTCTGTGTGGCAGCGAATGCAGTTCCAAGGGACAGTGAAAACCAGCTAGAGCTTTCAGTGCTGGCAGCTTTCCTGTGGGCGCAATCTCTGGACGTTTCCAATTTGGCAGCCGGGCTCTGCCAGAGAGAGATACAGAGTGTTGCCCCATTACGAAGCAATGCTTTAGCAGAGCGCGAATGTCTGTGTGGCAGCGAATGCAGTTCCAAGGGACAGTGAAAACCAGCTAGAGCTTTCAGTGCTGGCAGCTTTCCTGTGGGCACAATCTCTGGACGTTTCCAATTTGGCAGCCGGGCTCTGCCAGAGAGAGATACAGAGTGTTGCCCCATTACGAAGCAATGCTTTAGCAGAGCGCGAATGTCTGTGTGGCAGCGAATGCAGTTCCAAGGGACAGTGAAAACCAGCTAGAGCTTTCAGTGCTGGCAGCTTTCCTGTGGGCGCAATCTCTGGACGTTTCCAATTTGGCAGCCGGGCTCTGCCAGAGAGAGATACAGAGTGTTGCCCCATTACGAAGCAATGCTTTAGCAGAGCGCGAATGTCTGTGTGGCAGCGAATGCAGTTCCAAGGGACAGTGAAAACCAGCTAGAGCTTTCAGTGCTGGCAGCTTTCCTGTGGGCGCAATCTCTGGACGTTTCCAATTTGGCAGCCGGGCTCTGCCAGAGAGAGATACAGAGTGTTGCCCCATTACGAAGCAATGCTTTAGCAGAGCGCGAATGTCTGTGTGGCAGCGAATGCAGTTCCAAGGGACAGTGAAAACCAGCTAGAGCTTTCAGTGCTGGCAGCTTTCCTGTGGGCGCAATCTCTGGACGTTTCCAATTTGGCAGCCGGGCTCTGCCAGAGAGAGATACAGAGTGTTGCCCCATTACGAAGCAATGCTTTAGCAGAGCGCGAATGTCTGTGTGGCAGCGAATGCAGTTCCAAGGGACAGTGAAAACCAGCTAGAGCTTTCAGTGCTGGCAGCTTTCCTGTGGGCGCAATGTCTGGACGTTTCCAATTTGGCAGCCGGGCTCTGAAAGAGAGAGACAGAGTGTTGCCCCATTAGGAAGCAATGCTTTAGCAGAGCGCGAATGTCTGTGTGGCAGCGAATGCAGTTCTAAGGGACAGTGAAAACCAGCTAGAGCTTTCAGTGCTGGCAGCTTTCCTGTGGGCGCAATCTCTGGACGTTTCCAATTTGGCAGCCGGGCTCTGCCAGAGAGAGATACAGA
Source organism: Mycteria americana (assembly GCF_035582795.1). Classification (NCBI taxonomy): domain Eukaryota; kingdom Metazoa; phylum Chordata; class Aves; order Ciconiiformes; family Ciconiidae; genus Mycteria; species Mycteria americana. The sequence continues at coordinate 115,731 of NW_027445672.1, forward strand.
GTGTTGCCCCATTACGAAGCAATGCTTTAACAGAGCGCGAATGTCTGTGTGGCAGCGAATGCAGTTCCAAGGGACAGTGAAAACCAGCTAGAGCTTTCAGTGCTGGCAGCTTTCCTGTGGGCGCAATCTCTGGACGTTTCCAATTTGGCAGCCGGGCTCTGCCAGAGAGAGATACAGAGTGTTGCCCCATTACGAAGCAATGCTTTAGCAGAGCGCGAATGTCTGTGTGGCAGCGAATGCAGTTCCAAGGGACAGTGAAAACCAGCTAGAGCTTTCAGTGCTGGCAGCTTTCCTGTGGGCGCAATGTCTGGACGTTTCCAATTTGGCAGCCGGGCTCTGCCAGAGAGAGAAACAGAGTGTTGCCCCATTACGAAGCAATGCTTTAGCAGAGCGCGAATGTCTGTGTGGCAGCGAATGCAGTTCCAAGGGACAGTGAAAACCAGCTAGAGCTTTCAGTGCTGGCAGCTTTCCTGTGGGCGCAATCTCTGGACGTTTCCAATTTGGCAGCCGGGCTCTGCCAGAGAGAGATACAGAGTGTTGCCCCATTACGAAGCAATGCTTTAGCAGAGCGCGAATGTCTGTGTGGCAGCGAATGCAGTTCCAAGGGACAGTGAAAACCAGCTAGAGCTTTCAGTGCTGGCAGCTTTCCTGTGGGCGCAATCTCTGGACGTTTCCAATTTGGCAGCCGGGCTCTGCCAGAGAGAGATACAGTGTTGCCCCATTACGAAGCAATGCTTTAGCAGAGCGCGAATGTCTGTGTGGCAGCGAATGCAGTTCCAAGGGACAGTGAAAACCAGCTAGAGCTTTCAGTGCTGGCAGCTTTCCTGTGGGCGCAATCTCTGGACGTTTCCAATTTGGCAGCCGGGCTCTGCCAGAGAGAGATACAGAGTGTTGCCCCATTACGAAGCAATGCTTTAGCAGAGCGCGAATGTCTGTGTGGCAGCGAATGCAGTTCCAAGGGACAGTGAAAACCAGCTAGAGCTTTCAGTGCTGGCAGCTTTCCTGTGGGCGCAATCTCTGGACGTTTCCAATTTGGCAGCCGGGCTCTGCCAGAGAGAGAAACAGAGTGTTGCCCCATTACGAAGCAATGCTTTAGCAGAGCGCGAATGTCTGTGTGGCAGCGAATGCAGTTCCAAGGGACAGTGAAAACCAGCTAGAGCTTTCAGTGCTGGCAGCTTTCCTGTGGGCGCAATCTCTGGACGTTTCCAATTTGGCAGCCGGGCTCTGCCAGAGAGAGATACAGAGTGTTGCCCCATTACGAAGCAATGCTTTAGCAGAGCGCGAATGTCTGTGTGGCAGCGAATGCAGTTCCAAGGGACAGTGAAAACCAGCTAGAGCTTTCAGTGCTGGCAGCTTTCCTGTGGGCGCAATCTCTGGACGTTTCCAATTTGGCAGCCGGGCTCTGCCAGAGAGAGAGACAGAGTGTTGCCCCATTACGAAGCAATGCTTTAGCAGAGCGCGAATGTCTGTGTGGCAGCAAATGCAGTTCCAAGGGACAGTGAAAACCAGCTAGAGCTTTCAGTGCTGGCAGCTTTCCTGTGGGCGCAATCTCTGGACGTTTCCAATTTGGCAGCCGGGCTCTGCCAGAGAGAGATACAGAGTGTTGCCCCATTACGAAGCAATGCTTTAGCAGAGCGCGAATGTCTGTGTGGCAGCGAATGCAGTTCCAAGGGACAGTGAAAACCAGCTAGAGCTTTCAGTGCTGGCAGCTTTCCTGTGGGCGCAATCTCTGGACGTTTCCAATTTGGCAGCCGGGCTCTGCCAGAGAGAGATACAGAGTGTTGCCCCATTACGAAGCAATGCTTTAACAGAGCGCGAATGTCTGTGTGGCAGCGAATGCAGTTCCAAGGGACAGTGAAAACCAGCTAGAGCTTTCAGTGCTGGCAGCTTTCCTGTGGGCGCAATCTCTGGACGTTTCCAATTTGGCAGCCGGGCTCTGCCAGAGAGAGATACAGAGTGTTGCCCCATTACGAAGCAATGCTTTAGCAGAGCGCGAATGTCTGTGTGGCAGCGAATGCAGTTCCAAGGGACAGTGAAAACCAGCTAGAGCTTTCAGTGCTGGCAGCTTTCCTGTGGGCGCAATCTCTGGACGTTTCCAATTTGGCAGCCGGGCTCTGCCAGAGAGAGAGACAGAGTGTTGCCCCATTACGAAGCAATGCTTTAGCAGAGCGCGAATGTCTGTGTGGCAGCGAATGCAGTTCCAAGGGACAGTGAAAACCAGCTAGAGCTTTCAGTGCTGGCAGCTTTCCTGTGGGCGCAATCTCTGGACGTTTCCAATTTGGCAGCCGGGCTCTGCCAGAGAGAGATACAGAGTGTTGCCCCATTACGAAGCAATGCTTTAGCAGAGCGCGAATGTCTGTGTGGCAGCGAATGCAGTTCCAAGGGACAGTGAAAACCAGCTAGAGCTTTCAGTGCTGGCAGCTTTCCTGTGGGCGCAATGTCTGGACGTTTCCAATTTGGCAGCCGGGCTCTGAAAAAGAGAGACAGAGTGTTGCCCCATTAGGAAGCAATGCTTTAGCAGAGCGCGAATGTCTGTGTGGCAGCGAATGCAGTTCTAAGGGACAGTGAAAACCAGCTAGAGCTTTCAGTGCTGGCAGCTTTCCTGTGGGCGCAATCTCTGGACGTTTCCAATTTGGCAGCCGGGCTCTGCCAGAGAGAGATACAGAGTGTTGCCCCATTACGAAGCAATGCTTTAACAGAGCGCGAATGTCTGTGTGGCAGCGAATGCAGTTCCAAGGGACAGTGAAAACCAGCTAGAGCTTTCAGTGCTGGCAGCTTTCCTGTGGGCGCAATCTCTGGACGTTTCCAATTTGGCAGCCGGGCTCTGCCAGAGAGAGAGACAGAGTGTTGCCCCATTAGGAAGCAATGCTTTAGCAGAGCGCGAATGTCTGTGTGGCAGCGAATGCAGTTCCAAGGGACAGTGAAAACCAGCTAGAGCTTTCAGTGCTGGCAGCTTTCCTGTGGGCGCAATGTCTGGACGTTTCCAATTTGGCAGCCGGGCTCTGCCAGAGAGAGAAACAGAGTGTTGCCCCATTACGAAGCAATGCTTTAGCAGAGCGCGAATGTCTGTGTGGCAGCGAATGCAGTTCCAAGGGACAGTGAAAACCAGCTAGAGCTTTCAGTGCTGGCAGCTTTCCTGTGGGCGCAATCTCTGGACGTTTCCAATTTGGCAGCCGGGCTCTGCCAGAGAGAGATACAGAGTGTTGCCCCATTACGAAGCAATGCTTTAGCAGAGCGCGAATGTCTGTGTGGCAGCGAATGCAGTTCCAAGGGACAGTGAAAACCAGCTAGAGCTTTCAGTGCTGGCAGCTTTCCTGTGGGCGCAATCTCTGGACGTTTCCAATTTGGCAGCCGGGCTCTGCCAGAGAGAGATACAGAGTGTTGCCCCATTAGGAAGCAATGCTTTAGCAGAGCGCGAATGTCTGTGTGGCAGCAAATGCAGTTCCAAGGGACAGTGAAAACCAGCTAGAGCTTTCAGTGCTGGCAGCTTTCCTGTGGGCGCAATCTCTGGACGTTTCCAATTTGGCAGCCGGGCTCTGCCAGAGAGAGATACAGAGTGTTGCCCCATTACGAAGCAATGCTTTAGCAGAGCGCGAATGTCTGTGTGGCAGCGAATGCAGTTCCAAGGGACAGTGAAAACCAGCTAGAGCTTTCAGTGCTGGCAGCTTTCCTGTGGGCGCAATCTCTGGACGTTTCCAATTTGGCAGCCGGGCTCTGCCAGAGAGAGATACAGAGTGTTGCCCCATTACGAAGCAATGCTTTAACAGAGCGCTAATGTCTGTGTGGCAGCGAATGCAGTTCCAAGGGACAGTGAAAACCAGCTAGAGCTTTCAGTGCTGGCAGCTTTCCTGTGGGCGCAATCTCTGGACGTTTCCAATTTGGCAGCCGGGCTCTGCCAGAGAGAGATACAGAGTGTTGCCCCATTAGGAAGCAATGCTTTAGCAGAGCGCGAATGTCTGTGTGGCAGCGAATGCAGTTCCAAGGGACAGTGAAAACCAGCTAGAGCTTTCAGTGCTGGCAGCTTTCCTGTGGGCGCAATCTCTGGACGTTTCCAATTTGGCAGCCGGGCTCTGCCAGAGAGAGAGACAGAGTGTTGCCCCATTACGAAGCAATGCTTTAGCAGAGCGCGAATGTCTGTGTGGCAGCGAATGCAGTTCCAAGGGACAGTGAAAACCAGCTAGAGCTTTCAGTGCTGGCAGCTTTCCTGTGGGCGCAATCTCTGGACGTTTCCAATTTGGCAGCCGGGCTCTGCCAGAGAGAGATACAGAGTGTTGCCCCATTACGAAGCAATGCTTTAACAGAGCGCGAATGTCTGTGTGGCAGCGAATGCAGTTCCAAGGGACAGTGAAAACCAGCTAGAGCTTTCAGTGCTGGCAGCTTTCCTGTGGGCGCAATCTCTGGACGTTTCCAATTTGGCAGCCGGGCTCTGCCAGAGAGAGATACAGTGTTGCCCCATTACGAAGCAATGCTTTAGCAGAGCGCGAATGTCTGTGTGGCAGCGAATGCAGTTCCAAGGGACAGTGAAAACCAGCTAGAGCTTTCAGTGCTGGCAGCTTTCCTGTGGGCGCAATCTCTGGACGTTTCCAATTTGGCAGCCGGGCTCTGCCAGAGAGAGAGACAGAGTGTTGCCCCATTAGGAAGCAATGCTTTAGCAGAGCGCGAATGTCTGTGTGGCAGCGAATGCAGTTCCAAGGGACAGTGAAAACCAGCTAGAGCTTTCAGTGCTGGCAGCTTTCCTGTGGGCGCAATCTCTGGACGTTTCCAATTTGGCAGCCGGGCTCTGCCAGAGAGAGATACAGAGTGTTGCCCCATTAGGAAGCAATGCTTTAGCAGAGCGCGAATGTCTGTGTGGCAGCGAATGCAGTTCCAAGGGACAGTGAAAACCAGCTAGAGCTTTCAGTGCTGGCAGCTTTCCTGTGGGCTCAATGTCTGGACGTTTCCAATTTGGCAGCCGGGCTCTGCCAGAGAGAGATACAGAATGTTGCCCCATTACGAAGCAATGCTTTAGCAGAGCGCGAATGTCTGTGTGGCAGCGAATGCAGTTCCAAGGGACAGTGAAAACCAGCTAGAGTTTTCAGTGCTGGCAGCTTTCCTGTGGGCGCAATCTCTGGACGTTTCCAATTTGGCAGCCGGGCTCTGCCAGAGAGAGAGACAGAGTGTTGCCCCATTAGGAAGCAATGCTTTAGCAGAGCGCGAATGTCTGTGTGGCAGCGAATGCAGTTCCAAGGGACAGTGAAAACCAGCTAGAGCTTTCAGTGCTGGCAGCTTTCCTGTGGGCGCAATCTCTGGACGTTTCCAATTTGGCAGCCGGGCTCTGCCAGAGAGAGATACGGAGTGTTGCCCCATTACGAAGCAATGCTTTAGCAGAGGGCGAAAGTCTGTGTGGCAGCGAATGCAGTTCCAAGGGACAGTGAAAACCAGCTAGAGCTTTCAGTGCTGGCAGCTTTCCTGTGGGCGCAATCTCTGGACGTTTCCAATTTGGCAGCCGGGCTCTGCCAGAGAGAGATACAGAGTGTTGCCCCATTACGAAGCAATGCTTTAGCAGAGCGCGAATGTCTGTGTGGCAGCGAATGCAGTTCCAAGGGACAGTGAAAACCAGCTAGAGCTTTCAGTGCTGGCAGCTTTCCTGTGGGCGCAATCTCTGGACGTTTCCAATTTGGCAGCCGGGCTCTGCCAGAGAGAGAAACAGAGTGTTGCCCCATTACGAAGCAATGCTTTAACAGAGCGCGAATGTCTGTGTGGCAGCGAATGCAGTTCCAAGGGACAGTGAAAACCAGCTAGAGCTTTCAGTGCTGGCAGCTTTCCTGTGGGCGCAATCTCTGGACGTTTCCAATTTGGCAGCCGGGCTCTGCCAGAGAGAGATACAGAGTGTTGCCCCATTACGAAGCAATGCTTTAGCAGAGCGCGAATGTCTGTGTGGCAGCGAATGCAGTTCCAAGGGACAGTGAAAACCAGCTAGAGCTTTCAGTGCTGGCAGCTTTCCTGTGGGCGCAATCTCTGGACGTTTCCAATTTGGCAGCCGGGCTCTGCCAGAGAGAGAAACAGAGTGTTGCCCCATTACGAAGCAATGCTTTAGCAGAGCGCGAATGTCTGTGTGGCAGCGAATGCAGTTCCAAGGGACAGTGAAAACCAGCTAGAGCTTTCAGTGCTGGCAGCTTTCCTGTGGGCGCAATCTCTGGACGTTTCCAATTTGGCAGCCGGGCTCTGCCAGAGAGAGAAACAGAGTGTTGCCCCATTACGAAGCAATGCTTTAGCAGAGCGCGAATGTCTGTGTGGCAGCGAATGCAGTTCCAAGGGACAGTGAAAACCAGCTAGAGCTTTCAGTGCTGGCAGCTTTCCTGTGGGCGCAATCTCTGGACGTTTCCAATTTGGCAGCCGGGCTCTGCCAGAGAGAGATACAGAGTGTTGCCCCATTACGAAGCAATGCTTTAGCAGAGCGCGAATGTCTGTGTGGCAGCGAATGCAGTTCCAAGGGACAGTGAAAACCAGCTAGAGCTTTCAGTGCTGGCAGCTTTCCTGTGGGCGCAATCTCTGGACGTTTCCAATTTGGCAGCCGGGCTCTGCCAGAGAGAGATACAGAGTGTTGCCCCATTACGAAGCAATGCTTTAGCAGAGCGCGAATGTCTGTGTGGCAGCGAATGCAGTTCCAAGGGACAGTGAAAACCAGCTAGAGCTTTCAGTTCTGGCAGCTTTCCTGTGGGCACAATCTCTGGACGTTTCCAATTTGGCAGCCGGGCTCTGCCAGAGAGAGATACAGAGTGTTGCCCCATTACGAAGCAATGCTTTAGCAGAGCGCGAATGTCTGTGTGGCAGCAAATGCAGTTCTAAGGGACAGTGAAAACCAGCTAGAGCTTTCAGTGCTGGCAGCTTTCCTGTGGGCGCAATCTCTGGACGTTTCCAATTTGGCAGCCGGGCTCTGCCAGAGAGAGAGACAGAGTGTTGCCCCATTACAAAGCAATGCTTTAACAGAGCGCGAATGTCTGTGTGGCAGCGAATGCAGTTCCAAGGGACAGTGAAAACCAGCTACAGCTTTCAGTGCTGGCAGCTTTCCTGTGGGCGCAATGTCTGGACGTTTCCAATTTGGCAGCCGGGCTCTGCCAGAGAGAGATACAGAGTGTTGCCCCATTACGAAGCAATGCTTTAGCAGAGCGCGAATGTCTGTGTGGCAGCGAATGCAGTTCCAAGGGACAGTGAAAACCAGCTAGAGCTTTCAGTGCTGGGAGCTTTCCTGTGGGCGCAATCTCTGGACGTTTCCAATTTGGCAGCCGGGCTCTGCCAGAGAGAGATACAGAGTGTTGCCCCATTACGAAGCAATGCTTTAACAGAGCGCGAATGTCTGTGTGGCAGCGAATGCAGTTCCAAGGGACAGTGAAAACCAGCTAGAGCTTTCAGTGCTGGCAGCTTTCCTGTGGGCGCAATCTCTGGACGTTTCCAATTTGGCAGCCGGGCTCTGCCAGAGAGAGATACAGAGTGTTGCCCCATTACGAAGCAATGCTTTAGCAGAGCGCGAATGTCTGTGTGGCAGCGAATGCAGTTCCAAGGGACAGTGAAAACCAGCTAGAGCTTTCAGTGCTGGCAGCTTTCCTGTGGGCGCAATGTCTGGACGTTTCCAATTTGGCAGCCGGGCTCTGCCAGAGAGAGATACAGTGTTGCCCCATTACGAAGCAATGCTTTAGCAGAGCGCGAATGTCTGTGTGGCAGCGAATGCAGTTCCAAGGGACAGTGAAAACCAGCTAGAGCTTTCAGTGCTGGCAGCTTTCCTGTGGGCGCAATCTCTGGACGTTTCCAATTTGGCAGCCGGGCTCTGCCAGAGAGAGAAACAGAGTGTTGCCCCATTACGAAGCAATGCTTTAGCAGAGCGCGAATGTCTGTGTGGCAGCGAATGCAGTTCCAAGGGACAGTGAAAACCAGCTAGAGCTTTCAGTGCTGGCAGCTTTCCTGTGGGCGCAATGTCTGGACGTTTCCAATTTGGCAGCCGGGCTCTGCCAGAGAGAGATACAGAGTGTTGCCCCATTACGAAGCAATGCTTTAGCAGAGCGCGAATGTCTGTGTGGCAGCGAATGCAGTTCCAAGGGACAGTGAAAACCAGCTAGAGCTTTCAGTGCTGGCAGCTTTCCTGTGGGCGCAATCTCTGGACGTTTCCAATTTGGCAGCCGGGCTCTGCCAGAGAGAGATACAGAGTGTTGCCCCATTAGGAAGCAATGCTTTAGCAGAGCGCGAATGTCTGTGTGGCAGCAAATGCAGTTCCAAGGGACAGTGAAAACCAGCTAGAGCTTTCAGTGCTGGCAGCTTTCCTGTGGGCGCAATCTCTGGACGTTTCCAATTTGGCAGCCGGGCTCTGCCAGAGAGAGATACAGAGTGTTGCCCCATTACGAAGCAATGCTTTAGCAGAGCGCGAATGTCTGTGTGGCAGCGAATGCAGTTCCAAGGGACAGTGAAAACCAGCTAGAGCTTTCAGTGCTGGCAGCTTTCCTGTGGGCGCAATCTCTGGACGTTTCCAATTTGGCAGCCGGGCTCTGCCAGAGAGAGATACAGAGTGTTGCCCCATTACGAAGCAATGCTTTAACAGAGCGCGAATGTCTGTGTGGCAGCGAATGCAGTTCCAAGGGACAGTGAAAACCAGCTAGAGCTTTCAGTGCTGGCAGCTTTCCTGTGGGCGCAATCTCTGGACGTTTCCAATTTGGCAGCCGGGCTCTGCCAGAGAGAGATACAGAGTGTTGCCCCATTACGAAGCAATGCTTTAGCAGAGCGCGAATGTCTGTGTGGCAGCGAATGCAGTTCCAAGGGACAGTGAAAACCAGCTAGAGCTTTCAGTGCTGGCAGCTTTCCTGTGGGCGCAATCTCTGGACGTTTCCAATTTGGCAGCCGGGCTCTGCCAGAGAGAGAGACAGAGTGTTGCCCCATTAGGAAGCAATGCTTTAGCAGAGCGCGAATGTCTGTGTGGCAGCGAATGCAGTTCCAAGGGACAGTGAAAACCAGCTAGAGCTTTCAGTGCTGGCAGCTTTCCTGTGGGCGCAATCTCTGGACGTTTCCAATTTGGCAGCCGGGCTCTGCCAGAGAGAGATACAGTGTTGCCCCATTACGAAGCAATGCTTTAGCAGAGCGCGAATGTCTGTGTGGCAGCGAATGCAGTTCCAAGGGACAGTGAAAACCAGCCAGAGCTTTCAGTGCTGGCAGCTTTCCTGTGGGCGCAATCTCTGGACGTTTCCAATTTGGCAGCCGGGCTCTGTCAGAGAGAGAGACAGAGTGTTGCCCCATTAGGAAGCAATGCTTTAGCAGAGCGCGAATGTCTGTGTGGCAGCGAATGCAGTTCCAAGGGACAGTGAAAACCAGCTAGAGCTTTCAGTGCTGGCAGCTTTCCTGTGGGCGCAATCTCTGGACGTTTCCAATTTGGCAGCCGGGCTCTGCCAGAGAGAGATACAGAGTGTTGCCCCATTAGGAAGCAATGCTTTAGCAGAGCGCGAATGTCTGTGTGGCAGCGAATGCAGTTCCAAGGGACAGTGAAAACCAGCTAGAGCTTTCAGTGCTGGCAGCTTTCCTGTGGGCTCAATGTCTGGACGTTTCCAATTTGGCAGCCGGGCTCTGCCAGAGAGAGATACAGAATGTTGCCCCATTACGAAGCAATGCTTTAGCAGAGCGCGAATGTCTGTGTGGCAGCGAATGCAGTTCCAAGGGACAGTGAAAACCAGCTAGAGTTTTCAGTGCTGGCAGCTTTCCTGTGGGCGCAATCTCTGGACGTTTCCAATTTGGCAGCCGGGCTCTGCCAGAGAGAGATACAGAGTGTTGCCCCATTACGAAGCAATGCTTTAGCAGAGCGCGAATGTCTGTGTGGCAGCGAATGCAGTTCCAAGGGACAGTGAAAACCAGCTAGAGCTTTCAGTGCTGGCAGCTTTCCTGTGGGCGCAATCTCTGGACGTTTCCAATTTGGCAGCCGGGCTCTGCCAGAGAGAGATACAGAGTGTTGCCCCATTAGGAAGCAATGCTTTAGCAGAGCGCGAATGTCTGTGTGGCAGCGAATGCAGTTCCAAGGGACAGTGAAAACCAGCTAGAGCTTTCAGTGCTGGCAGCTTTCCTGTGGGCGCAATGTCTGGACGTTTCCAATTTGGCAGCCGGGCTCTGCCAGAGAGAGATACAGTGTTGCCCCATTACGAAGCAATGCTTTAGCAGAGCGCGAATGTCTGTGTGGCAGCGAATGCAGTTCCAAGGGACAGTGAAAACCAGCTAGAGCTTTCAGTGCTGGCAGCTTTCCTGTGGGCGCAATCTCTGGACGTTTCCAATTTGGCAGCCGGGCTCTGCCAGAGAGAGAAACAGAGTGTTGCCCCATTAGGAAGCAATGCTTTAGCAGAGCGCGAATGTCTGTGTGGCAGCGAATGCAGTTCCAAGGGACAGTGAAAACCAGCTAGAGCTTTCAGTGCTGGCAGCTTTCCTGTGGGCGCAATCTCTGGACGTTTCCAATTTGGCAGCCGGGCTCTGCCAGAGAGAGAAACAGAGTGTTGCCCCATTACGAAGCAATGCTTTAGCAGAGCGCGAATGTCTGTGTGGCAGCGAATGCAGTTCCAAGGGACAGTGAAAACCAGCTAGAGCTTTCAGTGCTGGCAGCTTTCCTGTGGGCGCAATCTCTGGACGTTTCCAATTTGGCAGCTGGGCTCTGCCAGAGAGAGAAACAGAGTGTTGCCCCATTAGGAAGCAATGCTTTAGCAGAGCGCGAATGTCTGTGTGGCAGCGAATGCAGTTCCAAGGGACAGTGAAAACCAGCTAGAGCTTTCAGTGCTGGCAGCTTTCCTGTGGGCGCAATCTCTGGACGTTTCCAATTTGGCAGCCGGGCTCTGCCAGAGAGAGAAACAGAGTGTTGCCCCATTACGAAGCAATGCTTTAGCAGAGCGCGAATGTCTGTGTGGCAGCGAATGCAGTTCCAAGGGACAGTGAAAACCAGCTAGAGCTTTCAGTGCTGGCAGCTTTCCTGTGGGCGCAATCTCTGGACGTTTCCAATTTGGCAGCCGGGCTCTGCCAGAGAGAGATACAGAGTGTTGCCCCATTACGAAGCAATGCTTTAGCAGAGCGCGAATGTCTGTGTGGCAGCGAATGCAGTTCCAAGGGACAGTGAAAACCAGCTAGAGCTTTCAGTGCTGGCAGCTTTCCTGTGGGCGCAATCTCTGGACGTTTCCAATTTGGCAGCCGGGCTCTGCCAGAGAGAGATACAGAGTGTTGCCCCATTAGGAAGCAATGCTTTAGCAGAGCGCGAATGTCTGTGTGGCAGCAAATGCAGTTCCAAGGGACAGTGAAAACCAGCTAGAGCTTTCAGTGCTGGCAGCTTTCCTGTGGGCGCAATCTCTGGACGTTTCCAATTTGGCAGCCGGGCTCTGCCAGAGAGAGATACAGAGTGTTGCCCCATTACGAAGCAATGCTTTAGCAGAGCGCGAATGTCTGTGTGGCAGCGAATGCAGTTCCAAGGGACAGTGAAAACCAGCTAGAGCTTTCAGTGCTGGCAGCTTTCCTGTGGGCGCAATGTCTGGACGTTTCCAATTTGGCAGCCGGGCTCTGCCAGAGAGAGATACAGAGTGTTGCCCCATTACGAAGCAATGCTTTAACAGAGCGCGAATGTCTGTGTGGCAGCGAATGCAGTTCCAAGGGACAGTGAAAACCAGCTAGAGCTTTCAGTGCTGGCAGCTTTCCTGTGGGCGCAATCTCTGGACGTTTCCAATTTGGCAGCCGGGCTCTGCCAGAGAGAGATACAGAGTGTTGCCCCATTAGGAAGCAATGCTTTAGCAGAGCGCGAATGTCTGTGTGGCAGCGAATGCAGTTCCAAGGGACAGTGAAAACCAGCTAGAGCTTTCAGTGCTGGCAGCTTTCCTGTGGGCGCAATCTCTGGACGTTTCCAATTTGGCAGCCGGGCTCTGCCAGAGAGAGAGACAGAGTGTTGCCCCATTACGAAGCAATGCTTTAGCAGAGCGCGAATGTCTGTGTGGCAGCGAATGCAGTTCCAAGGGACAGTGAAAACCAGCTAGAGCTTTCAGTGCTGGCAGCTTTCCTGTGGGCGCAATCTCTGGACGTTTCCAATTTGGCAGCCGGGCTCTGCCAGAGAGAGATACAGTGTTGCCCCATTACGAAGCAATGCTTTAGCAGAGCGCGAATGTCTGTGTGGCAGCGAATGCAGTTCCAAGGGACAGTGAAAACCAGCTAGAGCTTTCAGTGCTGGCAGCTTTCCTGTGGGCGCAATCTCTGGACGTTTCCAATTTGGCAGCCGGGCTCTGCCAGAGAGAGAGACAGAGTGTTGCCCCATTAGGAAGCAATGCTTTAGCAGAGCGCGAATGTCTGTGTGGCAGCGAATGCAGTTCCAAGGGACAGTGAAAACCAGCTAGAGCTTTCAGTGCTGGCAGCTTTCCTGTGGGCGCAATCTCTGGACGTTTCCAATTTGGCAGCCGGGCTCTGCCAGAGAGAGATACAGAGTGTTGCCCCATTAGGAAGCAATGCTTTAGCAGAGCGCGAATGTCTGTGTGGCAGCGAATGCAGTTCCAAGGGACAGTGAAAACCAGCTAGAGCTTTCAGTGCTGGCAGCTTTCCTGTGGGCTCAATGTCTGGACGTTTCCAATTTGGCAGCCGGGCTCTGCCAGAGAGAGATACAGAATGTTGCCCCATTACGAAGCAATGCTTTAGCAGAGCGCGAATGTCTGTGTGGCAGCGAATGCAGTTCCAAGGGACAGTGAAAACCAGCTAGAGTTTTCAGTGCTGGCAGCTTTCCTGTGGGCGCAATCTCTGGACGTTTCCAATTTGGCAGCCGGGCTCTGCCAGAGAGAGAGACAGAGTGTTGCCCCATTAGGAAGCAATGCTTTAGCAGAGCGCGAATGTCTGTGTGGCAGCGAATGCAGTTCCAAGGGACAGTGAAAACCAGCTAGAGCTTTCAGTGCTGGCAGCTTTCCTGTGGGCGCAATCTCTGGACGTTTCCAATTTGGCAGCCGGGCTCTGCCAGAGAGAGATACGGAGTGTTGCCCCATTACGAAGCAATGCTTTAGCAGAGGGCGAATGTCTGTGTGGCAGCGAATGCAGTTCCAAGGGACAGTGAAAACCAGCTAGAGCTTTCAGTGCTGGCAGCTTTCCTGTGGGCGCAATCTCTGGACGTTTCCAATTTGGCAGCCGGGCTCTGCCAGAGAGAGATACAGAGTGTTGCCCCATTACGAAGCAATGCTTTAGCAGAGCGCGAATGTCTGTGTGGCAGCGAATGCAGTTCCAAGGGACAGTGAAAACCAGCTAGAGCTTTCAGTGCTGGCAGCTTTCCTGTGGGCGCAATCTCTGGACGTTTCCAATTTGGCAGCCGGGCTCTGCCAGAGAGAGAAACAGAGTGTTGCCCCATTACGAAGCAATGCTTTAACAGAGCGCGAATGTCTGTGTGGCAGCGAATGCAGTTCCAAGGGACAGTGAAAACCAGCTAGAGCTTTCAGTGCTGGCAGCTTTCCTGTGGGCGCAATCTCTGGACGTTTCCAATTTGGCAGCCGGGCTCTGCCAGAGAGAGATACAGAGTGTTGCCCCATTACGAAGCAATGCTTTAGCAGAGCGCGAATGTCTGTGTGGCAGCGAATGCAGTTCCAAGGGACAGTGAAAACCAGCTAGAGCTTTCAGTGCTGGCAGCTTTCCTGTGGGCGCAATCTCTGGACGTTTCCAATTTGGCAGCCGGGCTCTGCCAGAGAGAGAAACAGAGTGTTGCCCCATTAGGAAGCAATGCTTTAGCAGAGCGCGAATGTCTGTGTGGCAGCGAATGCAGTTCCAAGGGACAGTGAAAACCAGCTAGAGCTTTCAGTGCTGGCAGCTTTCCTGTGGGCGCAATCTCTGGACGTTTCCAATTTGGCAGCCGGGCTCTGCCAGAGAGAGAAACAGAGTGTTGCCCCATTACGAAGCAATGCTTTAGCAGAGCGCGAATGTCTGTGTGGCAGCGAATGCAGTTCCAAGGGACAGTGAAAACCAGCTAGAGCTTTCAGTGCTGGCAGCTTTCCTGTGGGCGCAATGTCTGGACGTTTCCAATTTGGCAGCCGGGCTCTGCCAGAGAAAGATACAGAGTGTTGCCCCATTACGAAGCAATGCTTTAGCAGAGCGCGAATGTCTGTGTGGCAGCGAATGCAGTTCCAAGGGACAGTGAAAACCAGCTAGAGCTTTCAGTTCTGGCAGCTTTCCTGTGGGCACAATCTCTGGACGTTTCCAATTTGGCAGCCGGGCTCTGCCAGAGAGAGATACAGAGTGTTGCCCCATTACGAAGCAATGCTTTAGCAGAGCGCGAATGTCTGTGTGGCAGCAAATGCAGTTCTAAGGGACAGTGAAAACCAGCTAGAGCTTTCAGTGCTGGCAGCTTTCCTGTGGGCGCAATATCTGGACGTCTCCAATTTGGCAGCCGGGCTCTGCCAGAGAGAGATACAGAGTGTTGCCCCATTACGAAGCAATGCTTTAGCAGAGCGCGAATGTCTGTGTGGCAGCGAATGCAGTTCCAAGGGACAGTGAAAACCAGCTAGAGCTTTCAGTGCTGGCAGCTTTCCTGTGGGCGCAATCTCTGGACGTTTCCAATTTGGCAGCCGGGCTCTGCCAGAGAGAGATACAGAGTGTTGCCCCATTAGGAAGCAATGCTTTAGCAGAGCGCGAATGTCTGTGTGGCAGCGAATGCAGTTCCAAGGGACAGTGAAAACCAGCTAGAGCTTTCAGTGCTGGCAGCTTTCCTGTGGGCGCAATGTCTGGACGTTTCCAATTTGGCAGCCGGGCTCTGCCAGAGAGAGATACAGTGTTGCCCCATTAGGAAGCAATGCTTTAGCAGAGCGCGAATGTCTGTGTGGCAGCGAATGCAGTTCCAAGGGACAGTGAAAACCAGCTAGAGCTTTCAGTGCTGGCAGCTTTCCTGTGGGCGCAATCTCTGGACGTTTCCAATTTGGCAGCCGGGCTCTGCCAGAGAGAGAGACAGAGTGTTGCCCCATTACGAAGCAATGCTTTAGCAGAGCGCGAATGTCTGTGTGGCAGCGAATGCAGTTCCAAGGGACAGTGAAAACCAGCTAGAGCTTTCAGTGCTGGCAGCTTTCCTGTGGGCGCAATCTCTGGACGTTTCCAATTTGGCAGCCGGGCTCTGCCAGAGAGAGATACAGTGTTGCCCCATTACGAAGCAATGCTTTAGCAGAGCGCGAATGTCTGTGTGGCAGCGAATGCAGTTCCAAGGGACAGTGAAAACCAGCTAGAGCTTTCAGTGCTGGCAGCTTTCCTGTGGGCGCAATCTCTGGACGTTTCCAATTTGGCAGCCGGGCTCTGCCAGAGAGAGAGACAGAGTGTTGCCCCATTAGGAAGCAATGCTTTAGCAGAGCGCGAATGTCTGTGTGGCAGCGAATGCAGTTCCAAGGGACAGTGAAAACCAGCTAGAGCTTTCAGTGCTGGCAGCTTTCCTGTGGGCGCAATCTCTGGACGTTTCCAATTTGGCAGCCGGGCTCTGCCAGAGAGAGATACAGAGTGTTGCCCCATTACGAAGCAATGCTTTAGCAGAGCGCGAATGTCTGTGTGGCAGCGAATGCAGTTCCAAGGGACAGTGAAAACCAGCTAGAGCTTTCAGTGCTGGCAGCTTTCCTGTGGGCGCAATCTCTGGACGTTTCCAATTTGGCAGCCGGGCTCTGCCAGAGAGAGAAACAGAGTGTTGCCCCATTAGGAAGCAATGCTTTAGCAGAGCGCGAATGTCTGTGTGGCAGCGAATGCAGTTCCAAGGGACAGTGAAAACCAGCTAGAGCTTTCAGTGCTGGCAGCTTTCCTGTGGGCGCAATCTCTGGACGTTTCCAATTTGGCAGCCGGGCTCTGCCAGAGAGAGAAACAGAGTGTTGCCCCATTACGAAGCAATGCTTTAGCAGAGCGCGAATGTCTGTGTGGCAGCGAATGCAGTTCCAAGGGACAGTGAAAACCAGCTAGAGCTTTCAGTGCTGGCAGCTTTCCTGTGGGCGCAATGTCTGGACGTTTCCAATTTGGCAGCCGGGCTCTGCCAGAGAAAGATACAGAGTGTTGCCCCATTACGAAGCAATGCTTTAGCAGAGCGCGAATGTCTGTGTGGCAGCGAATGCAGTTCCAAGGGACAGTGAAAACCAGCTAGAGCTTTCAGTTCTGGCAGCTTTCCTGTGGGCACAATCTCTGGACGTTTCCAATTTGGCAGCCGGGCTCTGCCAGAGAGAGATACAGAGTGTTGCCCCATTACGAAGCAATGCTTTAGCAGAGCGCGAATGTCTGTGTGGCAGCAAATGCAGTTCTAAGGGACAGTGAAAACCAGCTAGAGCTTTCAGTGCTGGCAGCTTTCCTGTGGGCGCAATATCTGGACGTCTCCAATTTGGCAGCCGGGCTCTGCCAGAGAGAGATACAGAGTGTTGCCCCATTACGAAGCAATGCTTTAGCAGAGCGCGAATGTCTGTGTGGCAGCGAATGCAGTTCCAAGGGACAGTGAAAACCAGCTAGAGCTTTCAGTGCTGGCAGCTTTCCTGTGGGCGCAATCTCTGGACGTTTCCAATTTGGCAGCCGGGCTCTGCCAGAGAGAGATACAGAGTGTTGCCCCATTACGAAGCAATGCTTTAGCAGAGCGCGAATGTCTGTGTGGCAGCGAATGCAGTTCCAAGGGACAGTGAAAACCAGCTAGAGCTTTCAGTGCTGGCAGCTTTCCTGTGGGCGCAATCTCTGGACGTTTCCAATTTGGCAGCCGGGCTCTGCCAGAGAGAGATACAGTGTTGCCCCATTAGGAAGCAATGCTTTAGCAGAGCGCGAATGTCTGTGTGGCAGCGAATGCAGTTCCAAGGGACAGTGAAAACCAGCTAGAGCTTTCAGTGCTGGCAGCTTTCCTGTGGGCGCAATCTCTGGACGTTTCCAATTTGGCAGCCGGGCTCTGCCAGAGAGAGAGACAGAGTGTTGCCCCATTACGAAGCAATGCTTTAGCAGAGCGCGAATGTCTGTGTGGCAGCGAATGCAGTTCCAAGGGACAGTGAAAACCAGCTAGAGCTTTCAGTGCTGGCAGCTTTCCTGTGGGCGCAATGTCTGGACGTTTCCAATTTGGCAGCCGGGCTCTGCCAGAGAAAGATACAGAGTGTTGCCCCATTACGAAGCAATGCTTTAGCAGAGCGCGAATGTCTGTGTGGCAGCGAATGCAGTTCCAAGGGACAGTGAAAACCAGCTAGAGCTTTCAGTTCTGGCAGCTTTCCTGTGGGCACAATCTCTGGACGTTTCCAATTTGGCAGCCGGGCTCTGCCAGAGAGAGATACAGAGTGTTGCCCCATTACGAAGCAATGCTTTAGCAGAGCGCGAATGTCTGTGTGGCAGCAAATGCAGTTCTAAGGGACAGTGAAAACCAGCTAGAGCTTTCAGTGCTGGCAGCTTTCCTGTGGGCGCAATATCTGGACGTCTCCAATTTGGCAGCCGGGCTCTGCCAGAGAGAGATACAGAGTGTTGCCCCATTACGAAGCAATGCTTTAGCAGAGCGCGAATGTCTGTGTGGCAGCGAATGCAGTTCCAAGGGACAGTGAAAACCAGCTAGAGCTTTCAGTGCTGGCAGCTTTCCTGTGGGCGCAATCTCTGGACGTTTCCAATTTGGCAGCCGGGCTCTGCCAGAGAGAGATACAGAGTGTTGCCCCATTAGGAAGCAATGCTTTAGCAGAGCGCGAATGTCTGTGTGGCAGCGAATGCAGTTCCAAGGGACAGTGAAAACCAGCTAGAGCTTTCAGTGCTGGCAGCTTTCCTGTGGGCGCAATGTCTGGACGTTTCCAATTTGGCAGCCGGGCTCTGCCAGAGAGAGATACAGTGTTGCCCCATTAGGAAGCAATGCTTTAGCAGAGCGCGAATGTCTGTGTGGCAGCGAATGCAGTTCCAAGGGACAGTGAAAACCAGCTAGAGCTTTCAGTGCTGGCAGCTTTCCTGTGGGCGCAATCTCTGGACGTTTCCAATTTGGCAGCCGGGCTCTGCCAGAGAGAGAGACAGAGTGTTGCCCCATTACGAAGCAATGCTTTAGCAGAGCGCGAATGTCTGTGTGGCAGCGAATGCAGTTCCAAGGGACAGTGAAAACCAGCTAGAGCTTTCAGTGCTGGCAGCTTTCCTGTGGGCGCAATCTCTGGACGTTTCCAATTTGGCAGCCGGGCTCTGCCAGAGAGAGATACAGTGTTGCCCCATTACGAAGCAATGCTTTAGCAGAGCGCGAATGTCTGTGTGGCAGCGAATGCAGTTCCAAGGGACAGTGAAAACCAGCTAGAGCTTTCAGTGCTGGCAGCTTTCCTGTGGGCGCAATCTCTGGACGTTTCCAATTTGGCAGCCGGGCTCTGCCAGAGAGAGAGACAGAGTGTTGCCCCATTAGGAAGCAATGCTTTAGCAGAGCGCGAATGTCTGTGTGGCAGCGAATGCAGTTCCAAGGGACAGTGAAAACCAGCTAGAGCTTTCAGTGCTGGCAGCTTTCCTGTGGGCGCAATCTCTGGACGTTTCCAATTTGGCAGCCGGGCTCTGCCAGAGAGAGATACAGAGTGTTGCCCCATTACGAAGCAATGCTTTAGCAGAGCGCGAATGTCTGTGTGGCAGCGAATGCAGTTCCAAGGGACAGTGAAAACCAGCTAGAGCTTTCAGTGCTGGCAGCTTTCCTGTGGGCGCAATCTCTGGACGTTTCCAATTTGGCAGCCGGGCTCTGCCAGAGAGAGAAACAGAGTGTTGCCCCATTAGGAAGCAATGCTTTAGCAGAGCGCGAATGTCTGTGTGGCAGCGAATGCAGTTCCAAGGGACAGTGAAAACCAGCTAGAGCTTTCAGTGCTGGCAGCTTTCCTGTGGGCGCAATCTCTGGACGTTTCCAATTTGGCAGCCGGGCTCTGCCAGAGAGAGAAACAGAGTGTTGCCCCATTACGAAGCAATGCTTTAGCAGAGCGCGAATGTCTGTGTGGCAGCGAATGCAGTTCCAAGGGACAGTGAAAACCAGCTAGAGCTTTCAGTGCTGGCAGCTTTCCTGTGGGCGCAATGTCTGGACGTTTCCAATTTGGCAGCCGGGCTCTGCCAGAGAAAGATACAGAGTGTTGCCCCATTACGAAGCAATGCTTTAGCAGAGCGCGAATGTCTGTGTGGCAGCGAATGCAGTTCCAAGGGACAGTGAAAACCAGCTAGAGCTTTCAGTTCTGGCAGCTTTCCTGTGGGCACAATCTCTGGACGTTTCCAATTTGGCAGCCGGGCTCTGCCAGAGAGAGATACAGAGTGTTGCCCCATTACGAAGCAATGCTTTAGCAGAGCGCGAATGTCTGTGTGGCAGCAAATGCAGTTCTAAGGGACAGTGAAAACCAGCTAGAGCTTTCAGTGCTGGCAGCTTTCCTGTGGGCGCAATATCTGGACGTCTCCAATTTGGCAGCCGGGCTCTGCCAGAGAGAGATACAGAGTGTTGCCCCATTACGAAGCAATGCTTTAGCAGAGCGCGAATGTCTGTGTGGCAGCGAATGCAGTTCCAAGGGACAGTGAAAACCAGCTAGAGCTTTCAGTGCTGGCAGCTTTCCTGTGGGCGCAATCTCTGGACGTTTCCAATTTGGCAGCCGGGCTCTGCCAGAGAGAGATACAGAGTGTTGCCCCATTACGAAGCAATGCTTTAGCAGAGCGCGAATGTCTGTGTGGCAGCGAATGCAGTTCCAAGGGACAGTGAAAACCAGCTAGAGCTTTCAGTGCTGGCAGCTTTCCTGTGGGCGCAATCTCTGGACGTTTCCAATTTGGCAGCCGGGCTCTGCCAGAGAGAGAAACAGAGTGTTGCCCCATTAGGAAGCAATGCTTTAGCAGAGCGCGAATGTCTGTGTGGCAGCGAATGCAGTTCCAAGGGACAGTGAAAACCAGCTAGAGCTTTCAGTGCTGGCAGCTTTCCTGTGGGCGCAATCTCTGGACGTTTCCAATTTGGCAGCCGGGCTCTGCCAGAGAGAGAGACAGAGTGTTGCCCCATTACGAAGCAATGCTTTAGCAGAGCGCGAATGTCTGTGTGGCAGCGAATGCAGTTCCAAGGGACAGTGAAAACCAGCTAGAGCTTTCAGTGCTGGCAGCTTTCCTGTGGGCGCAATGTCTGGACGTTTCCAATTTGGCAGCCGGGCTCTGCCAGAGAAAGATACAGAGTGTTGCCCCATTACGAAGCAATGCTTTAGCAGAGCGCGAATGTCTGTGTGGCAGCGAATGCAGTTCCAAGGGACAGTGAAAACCAGCTAGAGCTTTCAGTTCTGGCAGCTTTCCTGTGGGCACAATCTCTGGACGTTTCCAATTTGGCAGCCGGGCTCTGCCAGAGAGAGATACAGAGTGTTGCCCCATTACGAAGCAATGCTTTAGCAGAGCGCGAATGTCTGTGTGGCAGCAAATGCAGTTCTAAGGGACAGTGAAAACCAGCTAGAGCTTTCAGTGCTGGCAGCTTTCCTGTGGGCGCAATATCTGGACGTCTCCAATTTGGCAGCCGGGCTCTGCCAGAGAGAGATACAGAGTGTTGCCCCATTACGAAGCAATGCTTTAGCAGAGCGCGAATGTCTGTGTGGCAGCGAATGCAGTTCCAAGGGACAGTGAAAACCAGCTAGAGCTTTCAGTGCTGGCAGCTTTCCTGTGGGCGCAATCTCTGGACGTTTCCAATTTGGCAGCCGGGCTCTGCCAGAGAGAGATACAGAGTGTTGCCCCATTAGGAAGCAATGCTTTAGCAGAGCGCGAATGTCTGTGTGGCAGCGAATGCAGTTCCAAGGGACAGTGAAAACCAGCTAGAGCTTTCAGTGCTGGCAGCTTTCCTGTGGGCGCAATGTCTGGACGTTTCCAATTTGGCAGCCGGGCTCTGCCAGAGAGAGATACAGTGTTGCCCCATTAGGAAGCAATGCTTTAGCAGAGCGCGAATGTCTGTGTGGCAGCGAATGCAGTTCCAAGGGACAGTGAAAACCAGCTAGAGCTTTCAGTGCTGGCAGCTTTCCTGTGGGCGCAATCTCTGGACGTTTCCAATTTGGCAGCCGGGCTCTGCCAGAGAGAGAGACAGAGTGTTGCCCCATTACGAAGCAATGCTTTAGCAGAGCGCGAATGTCTGTGTGGCAGCGAATGCAGTTCCAAGGGACAGTGAAAACCAGCTAGAGCTTTCAGTGCTGGCAGCTTTCCTGTGGGCGCAATCTCTGGACGTTTCCAATTTGGCAGCCGGGCTCTGCCAGAGAGAGATACAGTGTTGCCCCATTACGAAGCAATGCTTTAGCAGAGCGCGAATGTCTGTGTGGCAGCGAATGCAGTTCCAAGGGACAGTGAAAACCAGCTAGAGCTTTCAGTGCTGGCAGCTTTCCTGTGGGCGCAATCTCTGGACGTTTCCAATTTGGCAGCCGGGCTCTGCCAGAGAGAGAGACAGAGTGTTGCCCCATTAGGAAGCAATGCTTTAGCAGAGCGCGAATGTCTGTGTGGCAGCGAATGCAGTTCCAAGGGACAGTGAAAACCAGCTAGAGCTTTCAGTGCTGGCAGCTTTCCTGTGGGCGCAATGTCTGGACGTTTCCAATTTGGCAGCCGGGCTCTGCCAGAGAGAGATACAGAGTGTTGCCCCATTAGGAAGCAATGCTTTAGCAGAGGGCGAATGTCTGTGTGGCAGCGAATGCAGTTCCAAGGGACAGTGAAAACCAGCTAGAGCTTTCAGTGCTGGCAGCTTTCCTGTGGGCTCAATGTCTGGACGTTTCCAATTTGGCAGCCGGGCTCTGCCAGAGAGAGATACAGAATGTTGCCCCATTACGAAGCAATGCTTTAGCAGAGCGCGAATGTCTGTGTGGCAGCGAATGCAGTTCCAAGGGACAGTGAAAACCAGCTAGAGTTTTCAGTGCTGGCAGCTTTCCTGTGGGCGCAATCTCTGGACGTTTCCAATTTGGCAGCCGGGCTCTGCCAGAGAGAGAGACAGAGTGTTGCCCCATTAGGAAGCAATGCTTTAGCAGAGCGCGAATGTCTGTGTGGCAGCGAATGCAGTTCCAAGGGACAGTGAAAACCAGCTAGAGCTTTCAGTGCTGGCAGCTTTCCTGTGGGCGCAATCTCTGGACGTTTCCAATTTGGCAGCCGGGCTCTGCCAGAGAGAGATACAGAGTGTTGCCCCATTACGAAGCAATGCTTTAGCAGAGCGCGAATGTCTGTGTGGCAGCGAATGCAGTTCCAAGGGACAGTGAAAACCAGCTAGAGCTTTCAGTGCTGGCAGCTTTCCTGTGGGCGCAATCTCTGGACGTTTCCAATTTGGCAGCCGGGCTCTGCCAGAGAGAGATACAGAGTGTTGCCCCATTACGAAGCAATGCTTTAACAGAGCGCGAATGTCTGTGTGGCAGCGAATGCAGTTCCAAGGGACAGTGAAAACCAGCTAGAGCTTTCAGTGCTGGCAGCTTTCCTGTGGGCGCAATCTCTGGACGTTTCCAATTTGGCAGCCGGGCTCTGCCAGAGAGAGATACAGAGTGTTGCCCCATTACGAAGCAATGCTTTAGCAGAGCGCGAATGTCTGTGTGGCAGCAAATGCAGTTCCAAGGGACAGTGAAAACCAGCTAGAGCTTTCAGTGCTGGCAGCTTTCCTGTGGGCGCAATCTCTGGACGTTTCCAATTTGGCAGCCGGGCTCTGCCAGAGAGAGATACAGAGTGTTGCCCCATTACGAAGCAATGCTTTAGCAGAGCGCGAATGTCTGTGTGGCAGCGAATGCAGTTCCAAGGGACAGTGAAAACCAGCTAGAGCTTTCAGTGCTGGCAGCTTTCCTGTGGGCGCAATCTCTGGACGTTTCCAATTTGGCAGCCGGGCTCTGCCAGAGAGAGATACAGAGTGTTGCCCCATTACGAAGCAATGCTTTAACAGAGCGCGAATGTCTGTGTGGCAGCGAATGCAGTTCCAAGGGACAGTGAAAACCAGCTAGAGCTTTCAGTGCTGGCAGCTTTCCTGTGGGCGCAATCTCTGGACGTTTCCAATTTGGCAGCCGGGCTCTGCCAGAGAGAGATACAGAGTGTTGCCCCATTAGGAAGCAATGCTTTAGCAGAGCGCGAATGTCTGTGTGGCAGCGAATGCAGTTCCAAGGGACAGTGAAAACCAGCTAGAGCTTTCAGTGCTGGCAGCTTTCCTGTGGGCGCAATCTCTGGACGTTTCCAATTTGGCAGCCGGGCTCTGCCAGAGAGAGAGACAGAGTGTTGCCCCATTACGAAGCAATGCTTTAGCAGAGCGCGAATGTCTGTGTGGCAGCGAATGCAGTTCCAAGGGACAGTGAAAACCAGCTAGAGCTTTCAGTGCTGGCAGCTTTCCTGTGGGCGCAATCTCTGGACGTTTCCAATTTGGCAGCCGGGCTCTGCCAGAGAGAGATACAGTGTTGCCCCATTACGAAGCAATGCTTTAGCAGAGCGCGAATGTCTGTGTGGCAGCGAATGCAGTTCCAAGGGACAGTGAAAACCAGCTAGAGCTTTCAGTGCTGGCAGCTTTCCTGTGGGCGCAATCTCTGGACGTTTCCAATTTGGCAGCCGGGCTCTGCCAGAGAGAGAGACAGAGTGTTGCCCCATTAGGAAGCAATGCTTTAGCAGAGCGCGAATGTCTGTGTGGCAGCGAATGCAGTTCCAAGGGACAGTGAAAACCAGCTAGAGCTTTCAGTGCTGGCAGCTTTCCTGTGGGCGCAATCTCTGGACGTTTCCAATTTGGCAGCCGGGCTCTGCCAGAGAGAGATACAGAGTGTTGCCCCATTAGGAAGCAATGCTTTAGCAGAGCGCGAATGTCTGTGTGGCAGCGAATGCAGTTCCAAGGGACAGTGAAAACCAGCTAGAGCTTTCAGTGCTGGCAGCTTTCCTGTGGGCTCAATGTCTGGACGTTTCCAATTTGGCAGCCGGGCTCTGCCAGAGAGAGATACAGAATGTTGCCCCATTACGAAGCAATGCTTTAGCAGAGCGCGAATGTCTGTGTGGCAGCGAATGCAGTTCCAAGGGACAGTGAAAACCAGCTAGAGTTTTCAGTGCTGGCAGCTTTCCTGTGGGCGCAATCTCTGGACGTTTCCAATTTGGCAGCCGGGCTCTGCCAGAGAGAGAGACAGAGTGTTGCCCCATTAGGAAGCAATGCTTTAGCAGAGCGCGAATGTCTGTGTGGCAGCGAATGCAGTTCCAAGGGACAGTGAAAACCAGCTAGAGCTTTCAGTGCTGGCAGCTTTCCTGTGGGCGCAATCTCTGGACGTTTCCAATTTGGCAGCCGGGCTCTGCCAGAGAGAGATACGGAGTGTTGCCCCATTACGAAGCAATGCTTTAGCAGAGGGCGAATGTCTGTGTGGCAGCGAATGCAGTTCCAAGGGACAGTGAAAACCAGCTAGAGCTTTCAGTGCTGGCAGCTTTCCTGTGGGCGCAATCTCTGGACGTTTCCAATTTGGCAGCCGGGCTCTGCCAGAGAGAGATACAGAGTGTTGCCCCATTACGAAGCAATGCTTTAGCAGAGCGCGAATGTCTGTGTGGCAGCGAATGCAGTTCCAAGGGACAGTGAAAACCAGCTAGAGCTTTCAGTGCTGGCAGCTTTCCTGTGGGCGCAATCTCTGGACGTTTCCAATTTGGCAGCCGGGCTCTGCCAGAGAGAGAAACAGAGTGTTGCCCCATTACGAAGCAATGCTTTAACAGAGCGCGAATGTCTGTGTGGCAGCGAATGCAGTTCCAAGGGACAGTGAAAACCAGCTAGAGCTTTCAGTGCTGGCAGCTTTCCTGTGGGCGCAATCTCTGGACGTTTCCAATTTGGCAGCCGGGCTCTGCCAGAGAGAGATACAGAGTGTTGCCCCATTACGAAGCAATGCTTTAGCAGAGCGCGAATGTCTGTGTGGCAGCGAATGCAGTTCCAAGGGACAGTGAAAACCAGCTAGAGCTTTCAGTGCTGGCAGCTTTCCTGTGGGCGCAATCTCTGGACGTTTCCAATTTGGCAGCCGGGCTCTGCCAGAGAGAGAAACAGAGTGTTGCCCCATTAGGAAGCAATGCTTTAGCAGAGCGCGAATGTCTGTGTGGCAGCGAATGCAGTTCCAAGGGACAGTGAAAACCAGCTAGAGCTTTCAGTGCTGGCAGCTTTCCTGTGGGCGCAATCTCTGGACGTTTCCAATTTGGCAGCCGGGCTCTGCCAGAGAGAGAAACAGAGTGTTGCCCCATTACGAAGCAATGCTTTAGCAGAGCGCGAATGTCTGTGTGGCAGCGAATGCAGTTCCAAGGGACAGTGAAAACCAGCTAGAGCTTTCAGTGCTGGCAGCTTTCCTGTGGGCGCAATGTCTGGACGTTTCCAATTTGGCAGCCGGGCTCTGCCAGAGAAAGATACAGAGTGTTGCCCCATTACGAAGCAATGCTTTAGCAGAGCGCGAATGTCTGTGTGGCAGCGAATGCAGTTCCAAGGGACAGTGAAAACCAGCTAGAGCTTTCAGTTCTGGCAGCTTTCCTGTGGGCACAATCTCTGGACGTTTCCAATTTGGCAGCCGGGCTCTGCCAGAGAGAGATACAGAGTGTTGCCCCATTACGAAGCAATGCTTTAGCAGAGCGCGAATGTCTGTGTGGCAGCAAATGCAGTTCTAAGGGACAGTGAAAACCAGCTAGAGCTTTCAGTGCTGGCAGCTTTCCTGTGGGCGCAATATCTGGACGTCTCCAATTTGGCAGCCGGGCTCTGCCAGAGAGAGATACAGAGTGTTGCCCCATTACGAAGCAATGCTTTAGCAGAGCGCGAATGTCTGTGTGGCAGCGAATGCAGTTCCAAGGGACAGTGAAAACCAGCTAGAGCTTTCAGTGCTGGCAGCTTTCCTGTGGGCGCAATCTCTGGACGTTTCCAATTTGGCAGCCGGGCTCTGCCAGAGAGAGATACAGAGTGTTGCCCCATTACGAAGCAATGCTTTAGCAGAGCGCGAATGTCTGTGTGGCAGCGAATGCAGTTCCAAGGGACAGTGAAAACCAGCTAGAGCTTTCAGTGCTGGCAGCTTTCCTGTGGGCGCAATCTCTGGACGTTTCCAATTTGGCAGCCGGGCTCTGCCAGAGAGAGATACAGTGTTGCCCCATTAGGAAGCAATGCTTTAGCAGAGCGCGAATGTCTGTGTGGCAGCGAATGCAGTTCCAAGGGACAGTGAAAACCAGCTAGAGCTTTCAGTGCTGGCAGCTTTCCTGTGGGCGCAATCTCTGGACGTTTCCAATTTGGCAGCCGGGCTCTGCCAGAGAGAGAGACAGAGTGTTGCCCCATTACGAAGCAATGCTTTAGCAGAGCGCGAATGTCTGTGTGGCAGCGAATGCAGTTCCAAGGGACAGTGAAAACCAGCTAGAGCTTTCAGTGCTGGCAGCTTTCCTGTGGGCGCAATCTCTGGACGTTTCCAATTTGGCAGCCGGGCTCTGCCAGAGAGAGATACAGTGTTGCCCCATTACGAAGCAATGCTTTAGCAGAGCGCGAATGTCTGTGTGGCAGCGAATGCAGTTCCAAGGGACAGTGAAAACCAGCTAGAGCTTTCAGTGCTGGCAGCTTTCCTGTGGGCGCAATCTCTGGACGTTTCCAATTTGGCAGCCGGGCTCTGCCAGAGAGAGAGACAGAGTGTTGCCCCATTAGGAAGCAATGCTTTAGCAGAGCGCGAATGTCTGTGTGGCAGCGAATGCAGTTCCAAGGGACAGTGAAAACCAGCTAGAGCTTTCAGTGCTGGCAGCTTTCCTGTGGGCGCAATCTCTGGACGTTTCCAATTTGGCAGCCGGGCTCTGCCAGAGAGAGATACAGAGTGTTGCCCCATTAGGAAGCAATGCTTTAGCAGAGCGCGAATGTCTGTGTGGCAGCGAATGCAGTTCCAAGGGACAGTGAAAACCAGCTAGAGCTTTCAGTGCTGGCAGCTTTCCTGTGGGCTCAATGTCTGGACGTTTCCAATTTGGCAGCCGGGCTCTGCCAGAGAGAGATACAGAATGTTGCCCCATTACGAAGCAATGCTTTAGCAGAGCGCGAATGTCTGTGTGGCAGCGAATGCAGTTCCAAGGGACAGTGAAAACCAGCTAGAGTTTTCAGTGCTGGCAGCTTTCCTGTGGGCGCAATCTCTGGACGTTTCCAATTTGGCAGCCGGGCTCTGCCAGAGAGAGAGACAGAGTGTTGCCCCATTAGGAAGCAATGCTTTAGCAGAGCGCGAATGTCTGTGTGGCAGCGAATGCAGTTCCAAGGGACAGTGAAAACCAGCTAGAGCTTTCAGTGCTGGCAGCTTTCCTGTGGGCGCAATCTCTGGACGTTTCCAATTTGGCAGCCGGGCTCTGCCAGAGAGAGATACGGAGTGTTGCCCCATTACGAAGCAATGCTTTAGCAGAGGGCGAATGTCTGTGTGGCAGCGAATGCAGTTCCAAGGGACAGTGAAAACCAGCTAGAGCTTTCAGTGCTGGCAGCTTTCCTGTGGGCGCAATCTCTGGACGTTTCCAATTTGGCAGCCGGGCTCTGCCAGAGAGAGATACAGAGTGTTGCCCCATTAGGAAGCAATGCTTTAGCAGAGCGCGAATGTCTGTGTGGCAGCGAATGCAGTTCCAAGGGACAGTGAAAACCAGCTAGAGCTTTCAGTGCTGGCAGCTTTCCTGTGGGCGCAATCTCTGGACGTTTCCAATTTGGCAGCCGGGCTCTGCCAGAGAGAGAAACAGAGTGTTGCCCCATTACGAAGCAATGCTTTAACAGAGCGCGAATGTCTGTGTGGCAGCGAATGCAGTTCCAAGGGACAGTGAAAACCAGCTAGAGCTTTCAGTGCTGGCAGCTTTCCTGTGGGCGCAATCTCTGGACGTTTCCAATTTGGCAGCCGGGCTCTGCCAGAGAGAGAAACAGAGTGTTGCCCCATTAGGAAGCAATGCTTTAGCAGAGCGCGAATGTCTGTGTGGCAGCGAATGCAGTTCCAAGGGACAGTGAAAACCAGCTAGAGCTTTCAGTGCTGGCAGCTTTCCTGTGGGCGCAATGTCTGGACGTTTCCAATTTGGCAGCCGGGCTCTGCCAGAGAAAGATACAGAGTGTTGCCCCATTACGAAGCAATGCTTTAGCAGAGCGCGAATGTCTGTGTGGCAGCGAATGCAGTTCCAAGGGACAGTGAAAACCAGCTAGAGCTTTCAGTGCTGGCAGCTTTCCTGTGGGCACAATCTCTGGACGTTTCCAATTTGGCAGCCGGGCTCTGCCAGAGAGAGATACAGAGTGTTGCCCCATTACGAAGCAATGCTTTAGCAGAGCGCGAATGTCTGTGTGGCAGCGAATGCAGTTCTAAGGGACAGTGAAAACCAGCTAGAGCTTTCAGTGCTGGCAGCTTTCCTGTGGGCGCAATATCTGGACGTCTCCAATTTGGCAGCCGGGCTCTGCCAGAGAGAGATACAGAGTGTTGCCCCATTACGAAGCAATGCTTTAGCAGAGCGCGAATGTCTGTGTGGCAGCGAATGCAGTTCCAAGGGACAGTGAAAACCAGCTAGAGCTTTCAGTGCTGGCAGCTTTCCTGTGGGCGCAATCTCTGGACGTTTCCAATTTGGCAGCCGGGCTCTGCCAGAGAGAGATACAGTGTTGCCCCATTACGAAGCAATGCTTTAGCAGAGCGCGAATGTCTGTGTGGCAGCGAATGCAGTTCCAAGGGACAGTGAAAACCAGCTAGAGCTTTCAGTGCTGGCAGCTTTCCTGTGGGCGCAATCTCTGGACGTTTCCAATTTGGCAGCCGGGCTCTGCCAGAGAGAGAAACAGAGTGTTGCCCCATTACGAAGCAATGCTTTAGCAGAGCGCGAATGTCTGTGTGGCAGCGAATGCAGTTCCAAGGGACAGTGAAAACCAGCTAGAGCTTTCAGTGCTGGCAGCTTTCCTGTGGGCGCAATCTCTGGACGTTTCCAATTTGGCAGCCGGGCTCTGCCAGAGAGAGAAACAGAGTGTTGCCCCATTACGAAGCAATGCTTTAGCAGAGCGCGAATGTCTGTGTGGCAGCGAATGCAGTTCCAAGGGACAGTGAAAACCAGCTAGAGCTTTCAGTGCTGGCAGCTTTCCTGTGGGCGCAATCTCTGGACGTTTCCAATTTGGCAGCCGGGCTCTGCCAGAGAGAGATACAGAGTGTTGCCCCATTACGAAGCAATGCTTTAGCAGAGCGCGAATGTCTGTGTGGCAGCGAATGCAGTTCCAAGGGACAGTGAAAACCAGCTAGAGCTTTCAGTGCTGGCAGCTTTCCTGTGGGCGCAATCTCTGGACGTTTCCAATTTGGCAGCCGGGCTCTGCCAGAGAGAGATACAGAGTGTTGCCCCATTAGGAAGCAATGCTTTAGCAGAGCGCGAATGTCTGTGTGGCAGCAAATGCAGTTCCAAGGGACAGTGAAAACCAGCTAGAGCTTTCAGTGCTGGCAGCTTTCCTGTGGGCGCAATATCTGGACGTCTCCAATTTGGCAGCCGGGCTCTGCCAGAGAGAGAAACAGAGTGTTGCCCCATTACGAAGCAATGCTTTAGCAGAGCGCGAATGTCTGTGTGGCAGCGAATGCAGTTCCAAGGGACAGTGAAAACCAGCTAGAGCTTTCAGTGCTGGCAGCTTTCCTGTGGGCGCAATCTCTGGACGTTTCCAATTTGGCAGCCGGGCTCTGCCAGAGAGAGATACAGAGTGTTGCCCCATTACGAAGCAATGCTTTAGCAGAGCGCGAATGTCTGTGTGGCAGCGAATGCAGTTCCAAGGGACAGTGAAAACCAGCTAGAGCTTTCAGTGCTGGCAGCTTTCCTGTGGGCGCAATCTCTGGACGTTTCCAATTTGGCAGCCGGGCTCTGCCAGAGAGAGATACAGAGTGTTGCCCCATTATTAAGCAATGCTTTAGCAGAGCGCGAATGTCTGTGTGGCAGCAAATGCAGTTCCAAGGGACAGTGAAAACCAGCTAGAGCTTTCAGTGCTGGCAGCTTTCCTGTGGGCGCAATCTCTGGACGTTTCCAATTTGGCAGCCGGGCTCTGCCAGAGAGAGATACAGAGTGTTGCCCCATTACGAAGCAATGCTTTAGCAGAGCGCGAATGTCTGTGTGGCAGCGAATGCAGTTCCAAGGGACAGTGAAAACCAGCTAGAGCTTTCAGTGCTGGCAGCTTTCCTGTGGGCGCAATCTCTGGACGTTTCCAATTTGGCAGCCGGGCTCTGCCAGAGAGAGATACAGAGTGTTGCCCCATTACGAAGCAATGCTTTAACAGAGCGCGAATGTCTGTGTGGCAGCGAATGCAGTTCCAAGGGACAGTGAAAACCAGCTAGAGCTTTCAGTGCTGGCAGCTTTCCTGTGGGCGCAGTCTCTGGACGTTTCCAATTTGGCAGCCGGGCTCTGCCAGAGAGAGATACAGAGTGTTGCCCCATTAGGAAGCAATGCTTTAGCAGAGCGCGAATGTCTGTGTGGCAGCGAATGCAGTTCCAAGGGACAGTGAAAACCAGCTAGAGCTTTCAGTGCTGGCAGCTTTCCTGTGGGCGCAATCTCTGGACGTTTCCAATTTGGCAGCCGGGCTCTGCCAGAGAGAGAGACAGAGTGTTGCCCCATTACGAAGCAATGCTTTAGCAGAGCGCGAATGTCTGTGTGGCAGCGAATGCAGTTCCAAGGGACAGTGAAAACCAGCTAGAGCTTTCAGTGCTGGCAGCTTTCCTGTGGGCGCAATCTCTGGACGTTTCCAATTTGGCAGCCGTGCTCTGCCAGAGAGAGATACAGTGTTGCCCCATTACGAAGCAATGCTTTAGCAGAGCGCGAATGTCTGTGTGGCAGCGAATGCAGTTCCAAGGGACAGTGAAAACCAGCTAGAGCTTTCAGTGCTGGCAGCTTTCCTGTGGGCGCAATCTCTGGACGTTTCCAATTTGGCAGCCGGGCTCTGCCAGAGAGAGAGACAGAGTGTTGCCCCATTAGGAAGCAATGCTTTAGCAGAGCGCGAATGTCTGTGTGGCAGCGAATGCAGTTCCAAGGGACAGTGAAAACCAGCTAGAGCTTTCAGTGCTGGCAGCTTTCCTGTGGGCGCAATCTCTGGACGTTTCCAATTTGGCAGCCGGGCTCTGCCAGAGAGAGATACAGAGTGTTGCCCCATTAGGAAGCAATGCTTTAGCAGAGCGCGAATGTCTGTGTGGCAGCGAATGCAGTTCCAAGGGACAGTGAAAACCAGCTAGAGCTTTCAGTGCTGGCAGCTTTCCTGTGGGCGCAATCTCTGGACGTTTCCAATTTGGCAGCCGGGCTCTGCCAGAGAGAGAAACAGAGTGTTGCCCCATTACGAAGCAATGCTTTAGCAGAGCGCGAATGTCTGTGTGGCAGCGAATGCAGTTCCAAGGGACAGTGAAAACCAGCTAGAGCTTTCAGTGCTGGCAGCTTTCCTGTGGGCGCAATCTCTGGACGTTTCCAATTTGGCAGCCGGGCTCTGCCAGAGAGAGATACAGAGTGTTGCCCCATTACGAAGCAATGCTTTAGCAGAGCGCGAATGTCTGTGTGGCAGCGAATGCAGTTCCAAGGGACAGTGAAAACCAGCTAGAGCTTTCAGTGCTGGCAGCTTTCCTGTGGGTGCAATCTCTGGACGTTTCCAATTTGGCAGCCGGGCTCTGCCAGAGAGAGATACAGAGTGTTGCCCCATTAGGAAGCAATGCTTTAGCAGAGCGCGAATGTCTGTGTGGCAGCAAATGCAGTTCCAAGGGACAGTGAAAACCAGCTAGAGCTTTCAGTGCTGGCAGCTTTCCTGTGGGCGCAATCTCTGGACGTTTCCAATTTGGCAGCCGGGCTCTGCCAGAGAGAGATACAGAGTGTTGCCCCATTACGAAGCAATGCTTTAGCAGAGTGCGAATGTCTGTGTGGCAGCGAATGCAGTTCCAAGGGACAGTGAAAACCAGCTAGAGCTTTCAGTGCTGGCAGCTTTCCTGTGGGCGCAATCTCTGGACGTTTCCAATTTGGCAGCCGGGCTCTGCCAGAGAGAGATACAGAGTGTTGCCCCATTACGAAGCAATGCTTTAACAGAGCGCGAATGTCTGTGTGGCAGCGAATGCAGTTCCAAGGGACAGTGAAAACCAGCTAGAGCTTTCAGTGCTGGCAGCTTTCCTGTGGGCGCAATCTCTGGACGTTTCCAATTTGGCAGCCGGGCTCTGCCAGAGAGAGATACAGAGTGTTGCCCCATTAGGAAGCAATGCTTTAGCAGAGCGCGAATGTCTGTGTGGCAGCGAATGCAGTTCCAAGGGACAGTGAAAACCAGCTAGAGCTTTCAGTGCTGGCAGCTTTCCTGTGGGCGCAATCTCTGGACGTTTCCAATTTGGCAGCCGGGCTCTGCCAGAGAGAGAGACAGAGTGTTGCCCCATTACGAAGCAATGCTTTAGCAGAGCGCGAATGTCTGTGTGGCAGCGAATGCAGTTCCAAGGGACAGTGAAAACCAGCTAGAGCTTTCAGTGCTGGCAGCTTTCCTGTGGGCGCAATCTCTGGACGTTTCCAATTTGGCAGCCGGGCTCTGCCAGAGAGAGAGACAGAGTGTTGCCCCATTAGGAAGCAATGCTTTAGCAGAGCGCGAATGTCTGTGTGGCAGCGAATGCAGTTCCAAGGGACAGTGAAAACCAGCTAGAGCTTTCAGTGCTGGCAGCTTTCCTGTGGGCGCAATCTCTGGACGTTTCCAATTTGGCAGCCGGGCTCTGCCAGAGAGAGATACAGAGTGTTGCCCCATTACGAAGCAATGCTTTAGCAGAGCGCGAATGTCTGTGTGGCAGCGAATGCAGTTCCAAGGGACAGTGAAAACCAGCTAGAGCTTTCAGTGCTGGCAGCTTTCCTGTGGGCTCAATGTCTGGACGTTTCCAATTTGGCAGCCGGGCTCTGCCAGAGAGAGATACAGAATGTTGCCCCATTACGAAGCAATGCTTTAGCAGAGCGCGAATGTCTGTGTGGCAGCGAATGCAGTTCCAAGGGACAGTGAAAACCAGCTAGAGCTTTCAGTGCTGGCAGCTTTCCTGTGGGCGCAATCTCTGGACGTTTCCAATTTGGCAGCCGGGCTCTGCCAGAGAGAGATACAGAGTGTTGCCCCATTACGAAGCAATGCTTTAGCAGAGCGCGAATGTCTGTGTGGCAGCAAATGCAGTTCCAAGGGACAGTGAAAACCAGCTAGAGCTTTCAGTGCTGGCAGCTTTCCTGTGGGCGCAATCTCTGGACGTTTCCAATTTGGCAGCCGGGCTCTGCCAGAGAGAGATACAGAGTGTTGCCCCATTACGAAGCAATGCTTTAGCAGAGCGCGAATGTCTGTGTGGCAGCGAATGCAGTTCCAAGGGACAGTGAAAACCAGCTAGAGCTTTCAGTGCTGGCAGCTTTCCTGTGGGCGCAATCTCTGGACGTTTCCAATTTGGCAGCCGGGCTCTGCCAGAGAGAGATACAGAGTGTTGCCCCATTAGGAAGCAATGCTTTAGCAGAGCGCGAATGTCTGTGTGGCAGCGAATGCAGTTCCAAGGGACAGTGAAAACCAGCTAGAGCTTTCAGTGCTGGCAGCTTTCCTGTGGGCGCAATCTCTGGACGTTTCCAATTTGGCAGCCGGGCTCTGCCAGAGAGAGATACAGTGTTGCCCCATTACGAAGCAATGCTTTAGCAGAGCGCGAATGTCTGTGTGGCAGCGAATGCAGTTCCAAGGGACAGTGAAAACCAGCTAGAGCTTTCAGTGCTGGCAGCTTTCCTGTGGGCGCAATCTCTGGACGTTTCCAATTTGGCAGCCGGGCTCTGCCAGAGAGAGATACAGTGTTGCCCCATTAGGAAGCAATGCTTTAGCAGAGCGCGAATGTCTGTGTGGCAGCGAATGCAGTTCCAAGGGACAGTGAAAACCAGCTAGAGCTTTCAGTGCTGGCAGCTTTCCTGTGGGCGCAATCTCTGGACGTTTCCAATTTGGCAGCCGGGCTCTGCCAGAGAGAGATACAGAGTGTTGCCCCATTACGAAGCAATGCTTTAGCAGAGGGCGAATGTCTGTGTGGCAGCGAATGCAGTTCCAAGGGACAGTGAAAACCAGCTAGAGCTTTCAGTGCTGGCAGCTTTCCTGTGGGCGCAATGTCTGGACGTTTCCAATTTGGCAGCCGGGCTCTGCCAGAGAGAGAGACAGAGTGTTGCCCCATTACGAAGCAATGCTTTAGCAGAGCGCGAATGTCTGTGTGGCAGCGAATGCAGTTCCAAGGGACAGTGAAAACCAGCTAGAGCTTTCAGTGCTGGCAGCTTTCCTGTGGGCGCAATCTCTGGACGTTTCCAATTTGGCAGCCGGGCTCTGCCAGAGAGAGATACAGTGTTGCCCCATTACGAAGCAATGCTTTAGCAGAGCGCGAATGTCTGTGTGGCAGCGAATGCAGTTCCAAGGGACAGTGAAAACCAGCTAGAGCTTTCAGTGCTGGCAGCTTTCCTGTGGGCGCAATCTCTGGACGTTTCCAATTTGGCAGCCGGGCTCTGCCAGAGAGAGAGACAGAGTGTTGCCCCATTACGAAGCAATGCTTTAGCAGAGGGCGAATGTCTGTGTGGCAGCGAATGCAGTTCCAAGGGACAGTGAAAACCAGCTAGAGCTTTCAGTGCTGGCAGCTTTCCTGTGGGCGCAATCTCTGGACGTTTCCAATTTGGCAGCCGGGCTCTGCCAGAGAGAGATACAGAGTGTTGCCCCATTACGAAGCAATGCTTTAGCAGAGCGCGAATGTCTGTGTGGCAGCGAATGCAGTTCCAAGGGACAGTGAAAACCAGCTAGAGCTTTCAGTGCTGGCAGCTTTCCTGTGGGCGCAATCTCTGGACGTTTCCAATTTGGCAGCCGGGCTCTGCCAGAGAGAGAAACAGAGTGTTGCCCCATTACGAAGCAATGCTTTAACAGAGCGCGAATGTCTGTGTGGCAGCGAATGCAGTTCCAAGGGACAGTGAAAACCAGCTAGAGCTTTCAGTGCTGGCAGCTTTCCTGTGGGCGCAATCTCTGGACGTTTCCAATTTGGCAGCCGGGCTCTGCCAGAGAGAGAGACAGAGTGTTGCCCCATTACGAAGCAATGCTTTAGCAGAGCGCGAATGTCTGTGTGGCAGCGAATGCAGTTCCAAGGGACAGTGAAAACCAGCTAGAGCTTTCAGTGCTGGCAGCTTTCCTGTGGGCGCAATCTCTGGACGTTTCCAATTTGGCAGCCGGGCTCTGCCAGAGAGAGATACAGAGTGTTGCCCCATTAGGAAGCAATGCTTTAGCAGAGCGCGAATGTCTGTGTGGCAGCGAATGCAGTTCCAAGGGACAGTGAAAACCAGCTAGAGCTTTCAGTGCTGGCAGCTTTCCTGTGGGCGCAATCTCTGGACGTTTCCAATTTGGCAGCCGGGCTCTGCCAGAGAGAGATACAGTGTTGCCCCATTACGAAGCAATGCTTTAGCAGAGCGCGAATGTCTGTGTGGCAGCGAATGCAGTTCCAAGGGACAGTGAAAACCAGCTAGAGCTTTCAGTGCTGGCAGCTTTCCTGTGGGCGCAATCTCTGGACGTTTCCAATTTGGCAGCCGGGCTCTGCCAGAGAGAGATACAGTGTTGCCCCATTACGAAGCAATGCTTTAGCAGAGCGCGAATGTCTGTGTGGCAGCGAATGCAGTTCCAAGGGACAGTGAAAACCAGCTAGAGCTTTCAGTGCTGGCAGCTTTCCTGTGGGCGCAATCTCTGGACGTTTCCAATTTGGCAGCCGGGCTCTGCCAGAGAGAGAAACAGAGTGTTGCCCCATTAGGAAGCAATGCTTTAGCAGAGCGCGAATGTCTGTGTGGCAGCGAATGCAGTTCCAAGGGACAGTGAAAACCAGCTAGAGCTTTCAGTGCTGGCAGCTTTCCTGTGGGCGCAATCTCTGGACGTTTCCAATTTGGCAGCCGGGCTCTGCCAGAGAGAGATACAGAGTGTTGCCCCATTACGAAGCAATGCTTTAGCAGAGGGCGAATGTCTGTGTGGCAGCGAATGCAGTTCCAAGGGACAGTGAAAACCAGCTAGAGCTTTCAGTGCTGGCAGCTTTCCTGTGGGCGCAATGTCTGGACGTTTCCAATTTGGCAGCCGGGCTCTGCCAGAGAGAGAGACAGAGTGTTGCCCCATTACGAAGCAATGCTTTAGCAGAGCGCGAATGTCTGTGTGGCAGCGAATGCAGTTCCAAGGGACAGTGAAAACCAGCTAGAGCTTTCAGTGCTGGCAGCTTTCCTGTGGGCGCAATCTCTGGACGTTTCCAATTTGGCAGCCGGGCTCTGCCAGAGAGAGATACAGTGTTGCCCCATTACGAAGCAATGCTTTAGCAGAGCGCGAATGTCTGTGTGGCAGCGAATGCAGTTCCAAGGGACAGTGAAAACCAGCTAGAGCTTTCAGTGCTGGCAGCTTTCCTGTGGGCGCAATCTCTGGACGTTTCCAATTTGGCAGCCGGGCTCTGCCAGAGAGAGAGACAGAGTGTTGCCCCATTACGAAGCAATGCTTTAGCAGAGGGCGAATGTCTGTGTGGCAGCGAATGCAGTTCCAAGGGACAGTGAAAACCAGCTAGAGCTTTCAGTGCTGGCAGCTTTCCTGTGGGCGCAATCTCTGGACGTTTCCAATTTGGCAGCCGGGCTCTGCCAGAGAGAGATACAGAGTGTTGCCCCATTACGAAGCAATGCTTTAGCAGAGCGCGAATGTCTGTGTGGCAGCGAATGCAGTTCCAAGGGACAGTGAAAACCAGCTAGAGCTTT
This sequence comes from Mycteria americana, assembly GCF_035582795.1. Lineage (NCBI taxonomy): Eukaryota > Metazoa > Chordata > Aves > Ciconiiformes > Ciconiidae > Mycteria > Mycteria americana. The sequence continues at coordinate 152,268 of NW_027445672.1, forward strand.
CAGTGCTGGCAGCTTTCCTGTGGGCGCAATCTCTGGACGTTTCCAATTTGGCAGCCGGGCTCTGCCAGAGAGAGAAACAGAGTGTTGCCCCATTACGAAGCAATGCTTTAACAGAGCGCGAATGTCTGTGTGGCAGCGAATGCAGTTCCAAGGGACAGTGAAAACCAGCTAGAGCTTTCAGTGCTGGCAGCTTTCCTGTGGGCGCAATCTCTGGACGTTTCCAATTTGGCAGCCGGGCTCTGCCAGAGAGAGATACAGAGTGTTGCCCCATTACGAAGCAGTGCTTTAGCAGAGCGCGAATGTCTGTGTGGCAGCGAATGCAGTTCCAAGGGACAGTGAAAACCAGCTAGAGCTTTCAGTGCTGGCAGCTTTCCTGTGGGCGCAATCTCTGGACGTTTCCAATTTGGCAGCCGGGCTCTGCCAGAGAGAGAAACAGAGTGTTGCCCCATTACGAAGCAATGCTTTAGCAGAGCGCGAATGTCTGTGTGGCAGCGAATGCAGTTCCAAGGGACAGTGAAAACCAGCTAGAGCTTTCAGTGCTGGCAGCTTTCCTGTGGGCGCAATCTCTGGACGTTTCCAATTTGGCAGCCGGGCTCTGCCAGAGAGAGAAACAGAGTGTTGCCCCATTACGAAGCAATGCTTTAGCAGAGCGCGAATGTCTGTGTGGCAGCGAATGCAGTTCCAAGGGACAGTGAAAACCAGCTAGAGCTTTCAGTGCTGGCAGCTTTCCTGTGGGCGCAATCTCTGGACGTTTCCAATTTGGCAGCCGGGCTCTGCCAGAGAGAGATACAGTGTTGCCCCATTACGAAGCAATGCTTTAGCAGAGCGCGAATGTCTGTGTGGCAGCGAATGCAGTTCCAAGGGACAGTGAAAACCAGCTAGAGCTTTCAGTGCTGGCAGCTTTCCTGTGGGCGCAATCTCTGGACGTTTCCAATTTGGCAGCCGGGCTCTGCCAGAGAGAGATACAGAGTGTTGCCCCATTAGGAAGCAATGCTTTAGCAGAGCGCGAATGTCTGTGTGGCAGCGAATGCAGTTCCAAGGGACAGTGAAAACCAGCTAGAGCTTTCAGTGCTGGCAGCTTTCCTGTGGGCGCAATCTCTGGACGTTTCCAATTTGGCAGCCGGGCTCTGCCAGAGAGAGATACAGAGTGTTGCCCCATTACGAAGCAATGCTTTAGCAGAGCGCGAATGTCTGTGTGGCAGCGAATGCAGTTCCAAGGGACAGTGAAAACAAGCTAGAGCTTTCAGTGCTGGCAGCTTTCCTGTGGGCGCAATCTCTGGACGTTTCCAATTTGGCAGCCGGGCTCTGCCAGAGAGAGAAACAGAGTGTTGCCCCATTAGGAAGCAATGCTTTAGCAGAGCGCGAATGTCTGTGTGGCAGCGAATGCAGTTCCAAGGGACAGTGAAAACCAGCTAGAGCTTTCAGTGCTGGCAGCTTTCCTGTGGGCGCAATGTCTGGACGTTTCCAATTTGGCAGCCGGGCTCTGCCAGAGAGAGAGACAGAGTGTTGCCCCATTAGGAAGCAATGCTTTAGCAGAGCGCGAATGTCTGTGTGGCAGCGAATGCAGTTCCAAGGGACAGTGAAAACCAGCTAGAGCTTTCAGTGCTGGCAGCTTTCCTGTGGGCGCAATCTCTGGACGTTTCCAATTTGGCAGCCGGGCTCTGCCAGAGAGAGAAACAGAGTGTTGCCCCATTACGAAGCAATGCTTTAGCAGAGCGCGAATGTCTGTGTGGCAGCGAATGCAGTTCCAAGGGACAGTGAAAACCAGCTAGAGCTTTCAGTGCTGGCAGCTTTCCTGTGGGCGCAATCTCTGGACGTTTCCAATTTGGCAGCCGGGCTCTGCCAGAGAGAGAGACAGAGTGTTGCCCCATTACGAAGCAATGCTTTAGCAGAGCGCGAATGTCTGTGTGGCAGCGAATGCAGTTCCAAGGGACAGTGAAAACCAGCTAGAGCTTTCAGTGCTGGCAGCTTTCCTGTGGGCGCAATCTCTGGACGTTTCCAATTTGGCAGCCGGGCTCTGCCAGAGAGAGAAACAGAGTGTTGCCCCATTACGAAGCAATGCTTTAACAGAGCGCGAATGTCTGTGTGGCAGCGAATGCAGTTCCAAGGGACAGTGAAAACCAGCTAGAGCTTTCAGTGCTGGCAGCTTTCCTGTGGGCGCAATCTCTGGACGTTTCCAATTTGGCAGCCGGGCTCTACCAGAGAGAGAAACAGAGTGTTGCCCCATTAGGAAGCAATGCTTTAGCAGAGCGCGAATGTCTGTGTGGCAGCGAATGCAGTTCCAAGGGACAGTGAAAACCAGCTAGAGCTTTCAGTGCTGGCAGCTTTCCTGTGGGCGCAATCTCTGGACGTTTCCAATTTGGCAGCCGGGCTCTGCCAGAGAGAGAAACAGAGTGTTGCCCCATTAGGAAGCAATGCTTTAGCAGAGCGCGAATGTCTGTGTGGCAGCGAATGCAGTTCCAAGGGACAGTGAAAACCAGCTAGAGCTTTCAGTGCTGGCAGCTTTCCTGTGGGCGCAATCTCTGGACGTTTCCAATTTGGCAGCCGGGCTCTGCCAGAGAGAGAGACAGAGTGTTGCCCCATTACGAAGCAATGCTTTAGCAGAGCGCGAATGTCTGTGTGGCAGCGAATGCAGTTCCAAGGGACAGTGAAAACCAGCTAGAGCTTTCAGTGCTGGCAGCTTTCCTGTGGGCGCAATCTCTGGACGTTTCCAATTTGGCAGCCGGGCTCTGCCAGAGAGAGATACAGAGTGTTGCCCCATTACGAAGCAATGCTTTAACAGAGCGCGAATGTCTGTGTGGCAGCGAATGCAGTTCCAAGGGACAGTGAAAACCAGCTAGAGCTTTCAGTGCTGGCAGCTTTCCTGTGGGCGCAATGTCTGGACGTTTCCAATTTGGCAGCCGGGCTCTGCCAGAGAGAGATACAGAGTGTTGCCCCATTAGGAAGCAATGCTTTAGCAGAGCGCGAATGTCTGTGTGGCAGCGAATGCAGTTCCAAGGGACAGTGAAAACCAGCTAGAGCTTTCAGTGCTGGCAGCTTTCCTGTGGGCGCAATCTCTGGACGTTTCCAATTTGGCAGCCGGGCTCTGCCAGAGAGAGATACAGAGTGTTGCCCCATTACGAAGCAATGCTTTAACAGAGCGCGAATGTCTGTGTGGCAGCGAATGCAGTTCCAAGGGACAGTGAAAACCAGCTAGAGCTTTCAGTGCTGGCAGCTTTCCTGTGGGCGCAATCTCTGGACGTTTCCAATTTGGCAGCCGGGCTCTGCCAGAGAGAGATACAGAGTGTTGCCCCATTACGAAGCAATGCTTTAGCAGAGCGCGAATGTCTGTGTGGCAGCGAATGCAGTTCCAAGGGACAGTGAAAACCAGCTAGAGCTTTCAGTGCTGGCAGCTTTCCTGTGGGCGCAATCTCTGGACGTTTCCAATTTGGCAGCCGGGCTCTGCCAGAGAGAGAGACAGAGTGTTGCCCCATTACGAAGCAATGCTTTAGCAGAGCGCGAATGTCTGTGTGGCAGCGAATGCAGTTCCAAGGGACAGTGAAAACCAGCTAGAGCTTTCAGTGCTGGCAGCTTTCCTGTGGGCGCAATCTCTGGACGTTTCCAATTTGGCAGCCGGGCTCTGCCAGAGAGAGATACAGAGTGTTGCCCCATTACGAAGCAATGCTTTAGCAGAGCGCGAATGTCTGTGTGGCAGCAAATGCAGTTCCAAGGGACAGTGAAAACCAGCTAGAGCTTTCAGTGCTGGCAGCTTTCCTGTGGGCACAATCTCTGGACGTTTCCAATTTGGCAGCCGGGCTCTGCCAGAGAGAGATACAGAGTGTTGCCCCATTACGAAGCAATGCTTTAGCAGAGCGCGAATGTCTGTGTGGCAGCAAATGCAGTTCCAAGGGACAATGAAAACCAGCTAGAGCTTTCAGTGCTGGCAGCTTTCCTGTGGGCGCAATCTCTGGACGTTTCCAATTTGGCAGCCGGGCTCTGCCAGAGAGAGATACAGAGTGTTGCCCCATTACGAAGCAATGCTTTAGCAGAGCGCGAATGTCTGTGTGGCAGCGAATGCAGTTCCAAGGGACAGTGAAAACCAGCTAGAGCTTTCAGTGCTGGCAGCTTTCCTGTGGGCGCAATCTCTGGACGTTTCCAATTTGGCAGCCGGGCTCTGCCAGAGAGAGAGACAGAGTGTTGCCCCATTAGGAAGCAATGCTTTAGCAGAGCGCGAATGTCTGTGTGGCAGCGAATGCAGTTCCAAGGGACAGTGAAAACCAGCTAGAGCTTTCAGTGCTGGCAGCTTTCCTGTGGGCGCAATCTCTGGACGTTTCCAATTTGGCAGCCGGGCTCTGCCAGAGAGAGAAACAGAGTGTTGCCCCATTACGAAGCAATGCTTTAGCAGAGCGCGAATGTCTGTGTGGCAGCGAATGCAGTTCCAAGGGACAGTGAAAACCAGCTACAGCTTTCAGTGCTGGCAGCTTTCCTGTGGGCGCAATCTCTGGACGTTTCCAATTTGGCAGCCGGGCTCTGCCAGAGAGAGATACAGAGTGTTGCCCCATTAGGAAGCAATGCTTTAGCAGAGCGCGAATGTCTGTGTGGCAGCGAATGCAGTTCCAAGGGACAGTGAAAACCAGCTAGAGCTTTCAGTGCTGGCAGCTTTCCTGTGGGCGCAATCTCTGGACGTTTCCAATTTGGCAGCCGGGCTCTGCCAGAGAGAGATACAGAGTGTTGCCCCATTACGAAGCAATGCTTTAACAGAGCGCGAATGTCTGTGTGGCAGCGAATGCAGTTCCAAGGGACAGTGAAAACCAGCTAGAGCTTTCAGTGCTGGCAGCTTTCCTGTGGGCGCAATCTCTGGACGTTTCCAATTTGGCAGCCGGGCTCTGCCAGAGAGAGATACAGAGTGTTGCCCCATTACGAAGCAATGCTTTAGCAGAGCGCGAATGTCTGTGTGGCAGCGAATGCAGTTCCAAGGGACAGTGAAAACCAGCTAGAGCTTTCAGTGCTGGCAGCTTTCCTGTGGGCGCAATGTCTGGACGTTTCCAATTTGGCAGCCGGGCTCTGCCAGAGAGAGAAACAGAGTGTTGCCCCATTACGAAGCAATGCTTTAGCAGAGCGCGAATGTCTGTGTGGCAGCGAATGCAGTTCCAAGGGACAGTGAAAACCAGCTAGAGCTTTCAGTGCTGGCAGCTTTCCTGTGGGCGCAATCTCTGGACGTTTCCAATTTGGCAGCCGGGCTCTGCCAGAGAGAGATACAGAGTGTTGCCCCATTACGAAGCAATGCTTTAGCAGAGCGCGAATGTCTGTGTGGCAGCGAATGCAGTTCCAAGGGACAGTGAAAACCAGCTAGAGCTTTCAGTGCTGGCAGCTTTCCTGTGGGCGCAATCTCTGGACGTTTCCAATTTGGCAGCCGGGCTCTGCCAGAGAGAGATACAGAGTGTTGCCCCATTACGAAGCAATGCTTTAACAGAGCGCGAATGTCTGTGTGGCAGCGAATGCAGTTCCAAGGGACAGTGAAAACCAGCTAGAGCTTTCAGTGCTGGCAGCTTTCCTGTGGGCGCAATCTCTGGACGTTTCCAATTTGGCAGCCGGGCTCTGCCAGAGAGAGATACAGAGTGTTGCCCCATTACGAAGCAATGCTTTAGCAGAGCGCGAATGTCTGTGTGGCAGCGAATGCAGTTCCAAGGGACAGTGAAAACCAGCTAGAGCTTTCAGTGCTGGCAGCTTTCCTGTGGGCGCAATCTCTGGACGTTTCCAATTTGGCAGCCGGGCTCTGCCAGAGAGAGATACAGTGTTGCCCCATTAGGAAGCAATGCTTTAGCAGAGCGCGAATGTCTGTGTGGCAGCGAATGCAGTTCCAAGGGACAGTGAAAACCAGCTAGAGCTTTCAGTGCTGGCAGCTTTCCTGTGGGCGCAATCTCTGGACGTTTCCAATTTGGCAGCCGGGCTCTGCCAGAGAGAGAGACAGAGTGTTGCCCCATTACGAAGCAATGCTTTAGCAGAGGGCGAATGTCTGTGTGGCAGCGAATGCAGTTCCAAGGGACAGTGAAAACCAGCTAGAGCTTTCAGTGCTGGCAGCTTTCCTGTGGGCGCAATCTCTGGACGTTTCCAATTTGGCAGCCGGGCTCTGCCAGAGAGAGATACAGAGTGTTGCCCCATTACGAAGCAATGCTTTAGCAGAGCGCGAATGTCTGTGTGGCAGCGAATGCAGTTCCAAGGGACAGTGAAAACCAGCTAGAGCTTTCAGTGCTGGCAGCTTTCCTGTGGGCGCAATCTCTGGACGTTTCCAATTTGGCAGCCGGGCTCTGCCAGAGAGAGAAACAGAGTGTTGCCCCATTACGAAGCAATGCTTTAACAGAGCGCGAATGTCTGTGTGGCAGCGAATGCAGTTCCAAGGGACAGTGAAAACCAGCTAGAGCTTTCAGTGCTGGCAGCTTTCCTGTGGGCGCAATCTCTGGACGTTTCCAATTTGGCAGCCGGGCTCTGCCAGAGAGAGATACAGAGTGTTGCCCCATTACGAAGCAGTGCTTTAGCAGAGCGCGAATGTCTGTGTGGCAGCGAATGCAGTTCCAAGGGACAGTGAAAACCAGCTAGAGCTTTCAGTGCTGGCAGCTTTCCTGTGGGCGCAATCTCTGGACGTTTCCAATTTGGCAGCCGGGCTCTGCCAGAGAGAGAAACAGAGTGTTGCCCCATTAGGAAGCAATGCTTTAGCAGAGCGCGAATGTCTGTGTGGCAGCGAATGCAGTTCCAAGGGACAGTGAAAACCAGCTAGAGCTTTCAGTGCTGGCAGCTTTCCTGTGGGCGCAATGTCTGGACGTTTCCAATTTGGCAGCCGGGCTCTGCCAGAGAGAGAAACAGAGTGTTGCCCCATTACGAAGCAATGCTTTAGCAGAGCGCGAATGTCTGTGTGGCAGCGAATGCAGTTCCAAGGGACAGTGAAAACCAGCTAGAGCTTTCAGTGCTGGCAGCTTTCCTGTGGGCGCAATCTCTGGACGTTTCCAATTTGGCAGCCGGGCTCTGCCAGAGAGAGATACAGTGTTGCCCCATTACGAAGCAATGCTTTAGCAGAGCGCGAATGTCTGTGTGGCAGCGAATGCAGTTCCAAGGGACAGTGAAAACCAGCTAGAGCTTTCAGTGCTGGCAGCTTTCCTGTGGGCGCAATCTCTGGACGTTTCCAATTTGGCAGCCGGGCTCTGCCAGAGAGAGATACAGAGTGTTGCCCCATTAGGAAGCAATGCTTTAGCAGAGCGCGAATGTCTGTGTGGCAGCGAATGCAGTTCCAAGGGACAGTGAAAACCAGCTAGAGCTTTCAGTGCTGGCAGCTTTCCTGTGGGCGCAATCTCTGGACGTTTCCAATTTGGCAGCCGGGCTCTGCCAGAGAGAGATACAGAGTGTTGCCCCATTACGAAGCAATGCTTTAACAGAGCGCGAATGTCTGTGTGGCAGCGAATGCAGTTCCAAGGGACAGTGAAAACAAGCTAGAGCTTTCAGTGCTGGCAGCTTTCCTGTGGGCGCAATCTCTGGACGTTTCCAATTTGGCAGCCGGGCTCTGCCAGAGAGAGAAACAGAGTGTTGCCCCATTAGGAAGCAATGCTTTAGCAGAGCGCAAATGTCTGTGTGGCAGCGAATGCAGTTCCAAGGGACAGTGAAAACCAGCTAGAGCTTTCAGTGCTGGCAGCTTTCCTGTGGGCGCAATCTCTGGACGTTTCCAATTTGGCAGCCGGGCTCTGCCAGAGAGAGAAACAGAGTGTTGCCCCATTAGGAAGCAATGCTTTAGCAGAGCGCGAATGTCTGTGTGGCAGCAAATGCAGTTCCAAGGGACAGTGAAAACCAGCTAGAGCTTTCAGTGCTGGCAGCTTTCCTGTGGGCGCAATCTCTGGACGTTTCCAATTTGGCAGCCGGGCTCTGCCAGAGAGAGATACAGAGTGTTGCCCCATTACGAAGCAATGCTTTAGCAGAGCGTGAATGTCTGTGTGGCAGCGAATGCAGTTCCAAGGGACAGTGAAAACCAGCTGGAGCTTTCAGTGCTGGCAGCTTTCCTGTGGGCGCAATCTCTGGACGTTTCCAATTTGGCAGCCGGGCTCTGCCAGAGAGAGATACAGAGTGTTGCCCCATTACGAAGCAATGCTTTAACAGAGCGCGAATGTCTGTGTGGCAGCGAATGCAGTTCCAAGGGACAGTGAAAACCAGCTAGAGCTTTCAGTGCTGGCAGCTTTCCTGTGGGCGCAATCTCTGGACGTTTCCAATTTGGCAGCCGGGCTCTGCCAGAGAGAGAAACAGAGTGTTGCCCCATTACGAAGCAATGCTTTAACAGAGCGCGAATGTCTGTGTGGCAGCGAATGCAGTTCCAAGGGACAGTGAAAACCAGCTAGAGCTTTCAGTGCTGGCAGCTTTCCTGTGGGCGCAATCTCTGGACGTTTCCAATTTGGCAGCCGGGCTCTGCCAGAGAGAGAAACAGAGTGTTGCCCCATTACGAAGCAATGCTTTAGCAGAGCGCGAATGTCTGTGTGGCAGCGAATGCAGTTCCAAGGGACAGTGAAAACCAGCTAGAGCTTTCAGTGCTGGCAGCTTTCCTGTGGGCGCAATCTCTGGACGTTTCCAATTTGGCAGCCGGGCTCTGCCAGAGAGAGAGACAGAGTGTTGCCCCATTACGAAGCAATGCTTTAGCAGAGCGCGAATGTCTGTGTGGCAGCGAATGCAGTTCCAAGGGACAGTGAAAACCAGCTAGAGCTTTCAGTGCTGGCAGCTTTCCTGTGGGCGCAATCTCTGGACGTTTCCAATTTGGCAGCCGGGCTCTGCCAGAGAGAGATACAGAGTGTTGCCCCATTACGAAGCAATGCTTTAACAGAGCGCGAATGTCTGTGTGGCAGCGAATGCAGTTCCAAGGGACAGTGAAAACCAGCTAGAGCTTTCAGTGCTGGCAGCTTTCCTGTGGGCGCAATCTCTGGACGTTTCCAATTTGGCAGCCGGGCTCTGCCAGAGAGAGAAACAGAGTGTTGCCCCATTAGGAAGCAATGCTTTAGCAGAGCGCGAATGTCTGTGTGGCAGCAAATGCAGTTCCAAGGGACAGTGAAAACCAGCTAGAGCTTTCAGTGCTGGCAGCTTTCCTGTGGGCGCAATCTCTGGACGTTTCCAATTTGGCAGCCGGGCTCTGCCAGAGAGAGATACAGAGTGTTGCCCCATTACGAAGCAATGCTTTAGCAGAGCGCGAATGTCTGTGTGGCAGCGAATGCAGTTCCAAGGGACAGTGAAAACCAGCTAGAGCTTTCAGTGCTGGCAGCTTTCCTGTGGGCGCAATCTCTGGACGTTTCCAATTTGGCAGCCGGGCTCTGCCAGAGAGAGAAACAGAGTGTTGCCCCATTAGGAAGCAATGCTTTAGCAGAGCGCGAATGTCTGTGTGGCAGCAAATGCAGTTCCAAGGGACAGTGAAAACCAGCTAGAGCTTTCAGTGCTGGCAGCTTTCCTGTGGGCGCAATCTCTGGACGTTTCCAATTTGGCAGCCGGGCTCTGCCAGAGAGAGATACAGAGTGTTGCCCCATTACGAAGCAATGCTTTAGCAGAGCGCGAATGTCTGTGTGGCAGCGAATGCAGTTCCAAGGGACAGTGAAAACCAGCTAGAGCTTTCAGTGCTGGCAGCTTTCCTGTGGGCGCAATGTCTGGACGTTTCCAATTTGGCAGCCGGGCTCTGCCAGAGAGAGAGACAGAGTGTTGCCCCATTAGGAAGCAATGCTTTAGCAGAGCGCGAATGTCTGTGTGGCAGCGAATGCAGTTCCAAGGGACAGTGAAAACCAGCTAGAGCTTTCAGTGCTGGCAGCTTTCCTGTGGGCGCAATCTCTGGACGTTTCCAATTTGGCAGCCGGGCTCTGCCAGAGAGAGAAACAGAGTGTTGCCCCATTACGAAGCAATGCTTTAGCAGAGCGCGAATGTCTGTGTGGCAGCGAATGCAGTTCCAAGGGACAGTGAAAACCAGCTAGAGCTTTCAGTGCTGGCAGCTTTCCTGTGGGCGCAATCTCTGGACGTTTCCAATTTGGCAGCCGGGCTCTGCCAGAGAGAGAGACAGAGTGTTGCCCCATTACGAAGCAATGCTTTAGCAGAGCGCGAATGTCTGTGTGGCAGCGAATGCAGTTCCAAGGGACAGTGAAAACCAGCTAGAGCTTTCAGTGCTGGCAGCTTTCCTGTGGGCGCAATCTCTGGACGTTTCCAATTTGGCAGCCGGGCTCTGCCAGAGAGAGAAACAGAGTGTTGCCCCATTACGAAGCAATGCTTTAACAGAGCGCGAATGTCTGTGTGGCAGCGAATGCAGTTCCAAGGGACAGTGAAAACCAGCTAGAGCTTTCAGTGCTGGCAGCTTTCCTGTGGGCGCAATCTCTGGACGTTTCCAATTTGGCAGCCGGGCTCTACCAGAGAGAGAAACAGAGTGTTGCCCCATTAGGAAGCAATGCTTTAGCAGAGCGCGAATGTCTGTGTGGCAGCGAATGCAGTTCCAAGGGACAGTGAAAACCAGCTAGAGCTTTCAGTGCTGGCAGCTTTCCTGTGGGCGCAATCTCTGGACGTTTCCAATTTGGCAGCCGGGCTCTGCCAGAGAGAGAAACAGAGTGTTGCCCCATTAGGAAGCAATGCTTTAGCAGAGCGCGAATGTCTGTGTGGCAGCGAATGCAGTTCCAAGGGACAGTGAAAACCAGCTAGAGCTTTCAGTGCTGGCAGCTTTCCTGTGGGCGCAATCTCTGGACGTTTCCAATTTGGCAGCCGGGCTCTGCCAGAGAGAGAGACAGAGTGTTGCCCCATTACGAAGCAATGCTTTAGCAGAGCGCGAATGTCTGTGTGGCAGCGAATGCAGTTCCAAGGGACAGTGAAAACCAGCTAGAGCTTTCAGTGCTGGCAGCTTTCCTGTGGGCGCAATCTCTGGACGTTTCCAATTTGGCAGCCGGGCTCTGCCAGAGAGAGATACAGAGTGTTGCCCCATTACGAAGCAATGCTTTAACAGAGCGCGAATGTCTGTGTGGCAGCGAATGCAGTTCCAAGGGACAGTGAAAACCAGCTAGAGCTTTCAGTGCTGGCAGCTTTCCTGTGGGCGCAATGTCTGGACGTTTCCAATTTGGCAGCCGGGCTCTGCCAGAGAGAGATACAGAGTGTTGCCCCATTAGGAAGCAATGCTTTAGCAGAGCGCGAATGTCTGTGTGGCAGCGAATGCAGTTCCAAGGGACAGTGAAAACCAGCTAGAGCTTTCAGTGCTGGCAGCTTTCCTGTGGGCGCAATCTCTGGACGTTTCCAATTTGGCAGCCGGGCTCTGCCAGAGAGAGATACAGAGTGTTGCCCCATTACGAAGCAATGCTTTAACAGAGCGCGAATGTCTGTGTGGCAGCGAATGCAGTTCCAAGGGACAGTGAAAACCAGCTAGAGCTTTCAGTGCTGGCAGCTTTCCTGTGGGCGCAATCTCTGGACGTTTCCAATTTGGCAGCCGGGCTCTGCCAGAGAGAGATACAGAGTGTTGCCCCATTACGAAGCAATGCTTTAGCAGAGCGCGAATGTCTGTGTGGCAGCGAATGCAGTTCCAAGGGACAGTGAAAACCAGCTAGAGCTTTCAGTGCTGGCAGCTTTCCTGTGGGCGCAATCTCTGGACGTTTCCAATTTGGCAGCCGGGCTCTGCCAGAGAGAGAGACAGAGTGTTGCCCCATTACGAAGCAATGCTTTAGCAGAGCGCGAATGTCTGTGTGGCAGCGAATGCAGTTCCAAGGGACAGTGAAAACCAGCTAGAGCTTTCAGTGCTGGCAGCTTTCCTGTGGGCGCAATCTCTGGACGTTTCCAATTTGGCAGCCGGGCTCTGCCAGAGAGAGATACAGAGTGTTGCCCCATTACGAAGCAATGCTTTAGCAGAGCGCGAATGTCTGTGTGGCAGCGAATGCAGTTCCAAGGGACAGTGAAAACCAGCTAGAGCTTTCAGTGCTGGCAGCTTTCCTGTGGGCACAATCTCTGGACGTTTCCAATTTGGCAGCCGGGCTCTGCCAGAGAGAGAAACAGAGTGTTGCCCCATTACGAAGCAATGCTTTAGCAGAGCGCGAATGTCTGTGTGGCAGCAAATGCAGTTCCAAGGGACAATGAAAACCAGCTAGAGCTTTCAGTGCTGGCAGCTTTCCTGTGGGCGCAATCTCTGGACGTTTCCAATTTGGCAGCCGGGCTCTGCCAGAGAGAGATACAGAGTGTTGCCCCATTACGAAGCAATGCTTTAGCAGAGCGCGAATGTCTGTGTGGCAGCGAATGCAGTTCCAAGGGACAGTGAAAACCAGCTAGAGCTTTCAGTGCTGGCAGCTTTCCTGTGGGCGCAATCTCTGGACGTTTCCAATTTGGCAGCCGGGCTCTGCCAGAGAGAGAGACAGAGTGTTGCCCCATTAGGAAGCAATGCTTTAGCAGAGCGCGAATGTCTGTGTGGCAGCGAATGCAGTTCCAAGGGACAGTGAAAACCAGCTAGAGCTTTCAGTGCTGGCAGCTTTCCTGTGGGCGCAATCTCTGGACGTTTCCAATTTGGCAGCCGGGCTCTGCCAGAGAGAGATACAGAGTGTTGCCCCATTACGAAGCAATGCTTTAACAGAGCGCGAATGTCTGTGTGGCAGCGAATGCAGTTCCAAGGGACAGTGAAAACCAGCTAGAGCTTTCAGTGCTGGCAGCTTTCCTGTGGGCGCAATCTCTGGACGTTTCCAATTTGGCAGCCGGGCTCTGCCAGAGAGAGATACAGAGTGTTGCCCCATTACGAAGCAATGCTTTAGCAGAGCGCGAATGTCTGTGTGGCAGCGAATGCAGTTCCAAGGGACAGTGAAAACCAGCTAGAGCTTTCAGTGCTGGCAGCTTTCCTGTGGGCGCAATCTCTGGACGTTTCCAATTTGGCAGCCGGGCTCTGCCAGAGAGAGAGACAGAGTGTTGCCCCATTACGAAGCAATGCTTTAGCAGAGCGCGAATGTCTGTGTGGCAGCGAATGCAGTTCCAAGGGACAGTGAAAACCAGCTAGAGCTTTCAGTGCTGGCAGCTTTCCTGTGGGCGCAATCTCTGGACGTTTCCAATTTGGCAGCCGGGCTCTGCCAGAGAGAGATACAGAGTGTTGCCCCATTACGAAGCAATGCTTTAGCAGAGCGCGAATGTCTGTGTGGCAGCGAATGCAGTTCCAAGGGACAGTGAAAACCAGCTAGAGCTTTCAGTGCTGGCAGCTTTCCTGTGGGCACAATCTCTGGACGTTTCCAATTTGGCAGCCGGGCTCTGCCAGAGAGAGAAACAGAGTGTTGCCCCATTACGAAGCAATGCTTTAGCAGAGCGCGAATGTCTGTGTGGCAGCAAATGCAGTTCCAAGGGACAATGAAAACCAGCTAGAGCTTTCAGTGCTGGCAGCTTTCCTGTGGGCGCAATCTCTGGACGTTTCCAATTTGGCAGCCGGGCTCTGCCAGAGAGAGATACAGAGTGTTGCCCCATTACGAAGCAATGCTTTAGCAGAGCGCGAATGTCTGTGTGGCAGCGAATGCAGTTCCAAGGGACAGTGAAAACCAGCTAGAGCTTTCAGTGCTGGCAGCTTTCCTGTGGGCGCAATCTCTGGACGTTTCCAATTTGGCAGCCGGGCTCTGCCAGAGAGAGAGACAGAGTGTTGCCCCATTAGGAAGCAATGCTTTAGCAGAGCGCGAATGTCTGTGTGGCAGCGAATGCAGTTCCAAGGGACAGTGAAAACCAGCTAGAGCTTTCAGTGCTGGCAGCTTTCCTGTGGGCGCAATCTCTGGACGTTTCCAATTTGGCAGCCGGGCTCTGCCAGAGAGAGAAACAGAGTGTTGCCCCATTACGAAGCAATGCTTTAGCAGAGCGCGAATGTCTGTGTGGCAGCGAATGCAGTTCCAAGGGACAGTGAAAACCAGCTACAGCTTTCAGTGCTGGCAGCTTTCCTGTGGGCGCAATCTCTGGACGTTTCCAATTTGGCAGCCGGGCTCTGCCAGAGAGAGATACAGAGTGTTGCCCCATTAGGAAGCAATGCTTTAGCAGAGCGCGAATGTCTGTGTGGCAGCGAATGCAGTTCCAAGGGACAGTGAAAACCAGCTAGAGCTTTCAGTGCTGGCAGCTTTCCTGTGGGCGCAATCTCTGGACGTTTCCAATTTGGCAGCCGGGCTCTGCCAGAGAGAGATACAGAGTGTTGCCCCATTACGAAGCAATGCTTTAACAGAGCGCGAATGTCTGTGTGGCAGCGAATGCAGTTCCAAGGGACAGTGAAAACCAGCTAGAGCTTTCAGTGCTGGCAGCTTTCCTGTGGGCGCAATCTCTGGACGTTTCCAATTTGGCAGCCGGGCTCTGCCAGAGAGAGATACAGAGTGTTGCCCCATTACGAAGCAATGCTTTAGCAGAGCGCGAATGTCTGTGTGGCAGCGAATGCAGTTCCAAGGGACAGTGAAAACCAGCTAGAGCTTTCAGTGCTGGCAGCTTTCCTGTGGGCGCAATGTCTGGACGTTTCCAATTTGGCAGCCGGGCTCTGCCAGAGAGAGAAACAGAGTGTTGCCCCATTACGAAGCAATGCTTTAGCAGAGCGCGAATGTCTGTGTGGCAGCGAATGCAGTTCCAAGGGACAGTGAAAACCAGCTAGAGCTTTCAGTGCTGGCAGCTTTCCTGTGGGCGCAATCTCTGGACGTTTCCAATTTGGCAGCCGGGCTCTGCCAGAGAGAGATACAGAGTGTTGCCCCATTACGAAGCAATGCTTTAGCAGAGCGCGAATGTCTGTGTGGCAGCGAATGCAGTTCCAAGGGACAGTGAAAACCAGCTAGAGCTTTCAGTGCTGGCAGCTTTCCTGTGGGCGCAATCTCTGGACGTTTCCAATTTGGCAGCCGGGCTCTGCCAGAGAGAGATACAGAGTGTTGCCCCATTACGAAGCAATGCTTTAACAGAGCGCGAATGTCTGTGTGGCAGCGAATGCAGTTCCAAGGGACAGTGAAAACCAGCTAGAGCTTTCAGTGCTGGCAGCTTTCCTGTGGGCGCAATCTCTGGACGTTTCCAATTTGGCAGCCGGGCTCTGCCAGAGAGAGATACAGAGTGTTGCCCCATTACGAAGCAATGCTTTAACAGAGCGCGAATGTCTGTGTGGCAGCGAATGCAGTTCCAAGGGACAGTGAAAACCAGCTAGAGCTTTCAGTGCTGGCAGCTTTCCTGTGGGCGCAATCTCTGGACGTTTCCAATTTGGCAGCCGGGCTCTGCCAGAGAGAGAGACAGAGTGTTGCCCCATTACGAAGCAATGCTTTAGCAGAGCGCGAATGTCTGTGTGGCAGCGAATGCAGTTCCAAGGGACAGTGAAAACCAGCTAGAGCTTTCAGTGCTGGCAGCTTTCCTGTGGGCGCAATCTCTGGACGTTTCCAATTTGGCAGCCGTGCTCTGCCAGAGAGAGATACAGTGTTGCCCCATTACGAAGCAATGCTTTAGCAGAGCGCGAATGTCTGTGTGGCAGCGAATGCAGTTCCAAGGGACAGTGAAAACCAGCTAGAGCTTTCAGTGCTGGCAGCTTTCCTGTGGGCGCAATCTCTGGACGTTTCCAATTTGGCAGCCGGGCTCTGCCAGAGAGAGAGACAGAGTGTTGCCCCATTAGGAAGCAATGCTTTAGCAGAGCGCGAATGTCTGTGTGGCAGCGAATGCAGTTCCAAGGGACAGTGAAAACCAGCTAGAGCTTTCAGTGCTGGCAGCTTTCCTGTGGGCGCAATCTCTGGACGTTTCCAATTTGGCAGCCGGGCTCTGCCAGAGAGAGATACAGAGTGTTGCCCCATTACGAAGCAATGCTTTAGCAGAGCGCGAATGTCTGTGGGGCAGCGAATGCAGTTCCAAGGGACAGTGAAAACCAGCTAGAGCTTTCAGTGCTGGCAGCTTTCCTGTGGGCGCAATCTCTGGACGTTTCCAATTTGGCAGCCGGGCTCTGCCAGAGAGAGAAACAGAGTGTTGCCCCATTACGAAGCAATGCTTTAGCAGAGCGCGAATGTCTGTGTGGCAGCGAATGCAGTTCCAAGGGACAGTGAAAACCAGCTAGAGCTTTCAGTGCTGGCAGCTTTCCTGTGGGCGCAATCTCTGGACGTTTCCAATTTGGCAGCCGGGCTCTGCCAGAGAGAGATACAGAGTGTTGCCCCATTACGAAGCAATGCTTTAGCAGAGCGCGAATGTCTGTGTGGCAGCGAATGCAGTTCCAAGGGACAGTGAAAACCAGCTAGAGCTTTCAGTGCTGGCAGCTTTCCTGTGGGTGCAATCTCTGGACGTTTCCAATTTGGCAGCCGGGCTCTGCCAGAGAGAGATACAGAGTGTTGCCCCATTAGGAAGCAATGCTTTAGCAGAGCGCGAATGTCTGTGTGGCAGCAAATGCAGTTCCAAGGGACAGTGAAAACCAGCTAGAGCTTTCAGTGCTGGCAGCTTTCCTGTGGGCGCAATCTCTGGACGTTTCCAATTTGGCAGCCGGGCTCTGCCAGAGAGAGATACAGAGTGTTGCCCCATTACGAAGCAATGCTTTAGCAGAGTGCGAATGTCTGTGTGGCAGCGAATGCAGTTCCAAGGGACAGTGAAAACCAGCTAGAGCTTTCAGTGCTGGCAGCTTTCCTGTGGGCGCAATCTCTGGACGTTTCCAATTTGGCAGCCGGGCTCTGCCAGAGAGAGATACAGAGTGTTGCCCCATTACGAAGCAATGCTTTAACAGAGCGCGAATGTCTGTGTGGCAGCGAATGCAGTTCCAAGGGACAGTGAAAACCAGCTAGAGCTTTCAGTGCTGGCAGCTTTCCTGTGGGCGCAATCTCTGGACGTTTCCAATTTGGCAGCCGGGCTCTGCCAGAGAGAGATACAGAGTGTTGCCCCATTAGGAAGCAATGCTTTAGCAGAGCGCGAATGTCTGTGTGGCAGCGAATGCAGTTCCAAGGGACAGTGAAAACCAGCTAGAGCTTTCAGTGCTGGCAGCTTTCCTGTGGGCGCAATCTCTGGACGTTTCCAATTTGGCAGCCGGGCTCTGCCAGAGAGAGAGACAGAGTGTTGCCCCATTACGAAGCAATGCTTTAGCAGAGCGCGAATGTCTGTGTGGCAGCGAATGCAGTTCCAAGGGACAGTGAAAACCAGCTAGAGCTTTCAGTGCTGGCAGCTTTCCTGTGGGCGCAATCTCTGGACGTTTCCAATTTGGCAGCCGGGCTCTGCCAGAGAGAGAGACAGAGTGTTGCCCCATTAGGAAGCAATGCTTTAGCAGAGCGCGAATGTCTGTGTGGCAGCGAATGCAGTTCCAAGGGACAGTGAAAACCAGCTAGAGCTTTCAGTGCTGGCAGCTTTCCTGTGGGCGCAATCTCTGGACGTTTCCAATTTGGCAGCCGGGCTCTGCCAGAGAGAGATACAGAGTGTTGCCCCATTACGAAGCAATGCTTTAGCAGAGCGCGAATGTCTGTGTGGCAGCGAATGCAGTTCCAAGGGACAGTGAAAACCAGCTAGAGCTTTCAGTGCTGGCAGCTTTCCTGTGGGCTCAATGTCTGGACGTTTCCAATTTGGCAGCCGGGCTCTGCCAGAGAGAGATACAGAATGTTGCCCCATTACGAAGCAATGCTTTAGCAGAGCGCGAATGTCTGTGTGGCAGCGAATGCAGTTCCAAGGGACAGTGAAAACCAGCTAGAGCTTTCAGTGCTGGCAGCTTTCCTGTGGGCGCAATCTCTGGACGTTTCCAATTTGGCAGCCGGGCTCTGCCAGAGAGAGATACAGAATGTTGCCCCATTAGGAAGCAATGCTTTAGCAGAGCGCGAATGTCTGTGTGGCAGCAAATGCAGTTCCAAGGGACAGTGAAAACCAGCTAGAGCTTTCAGTGCTGGCAGCTTTCCTGTGGGCGCAATCTCTGGACGTTTCCAATTTGGCAGCCGGGCTCTGCCAGAGAGAGATACAGAGTGTTGCCCCATTACGAAGCAATGCTTTAGCAGAGCGCGAATGTCTGTGTGGCAGCGAATGCAGTTCCAAGGGACAGTGAAAACCAGCTAGAGCTTTCAGTGCTGGCAGCTTTCCTGTGGGCGCAATCTCTGGACGTTTCCAATTTGGCAGCCGGGCTCTGCCAGAGAGAGATACAGAGTGTTGCCCCATTACGAAGCAATGCTTTAGCAGAGCGCGAATGTCTGTGTGGCAGCGAATGCAGTTCCAAGGGACAGTGAAAACCAGCTAGAGCTTTCAGTGCTGGCAGCTTTCCTGTGGGCGCAATCTCTGGACGTTTCCAATTTGGCAGCCGGGCTCTGCCAGAGAGAGATACAGTGTTGCCCCATTACGAAGCAATGCTTTAGCAGAGCGCGAATGTCTGTGTGGCAGCGAATGCAGTTCCAAGGGACAGTGAAAACCAGCTAGAGCTTTCAGTGCTGGCAGCTTTCCTGTGGGCGCAATCTCTGGACGTTTCCAATTTGGCAGCCGGGCTCTGCCAGAGAGAGATACAGTGTTGCCCCATTACGAAGCAATGCTTTAGCAGAGCGCGAATGTCTGTGTGGCAGCGAATGCAGTTCCAAGGGACAGTGAAAACCAGCTAGAGCTTTCAGTGCTGGCAGCTTTCCTGTGGGCGCAATCTCTGGACGTTTCCAATTTGGCAGCCGGGCTCTGCCAGAGAGAGATACAGTGTTGCCCCATTACGAAGCAATGCTTTAGCAGAGCGCGAATGTCTGTGTGGCAGCGAATGCAGTTCCAAGGGACAGTGAAAACCAGCTAGAGCTTTCAGTGCTGGCAGCTTTCCTGTGGGCGCAATCTCTGGACGTTTCCAATTTGGCAGCCGGGCTCTGCCAGAGAGAGAAACAGAGTGTTGCCCCATTAGGAAGCAATGCTTTAGCAGAGCGCGAATGTCTGTGTGGCAGCGAATGCAGTTCCAAGGGACAGTGAAAACCAGCTAGAGCTTTCAGTGCTGGCAGCTTTCCTGTGGGCGCAATCTCTGGACGTTTCCAATTTGGCAGCCGGGCTCTGCCAGAGAGAGATACAGAGTGTTGCCCCATTACGAAGCAATGCTTTAGCAGAGGGCGAATGTCTGTGTGGCAGCGAATGCAGTTCCAAGGGACAGTGAAAACCAGCTAGAGCTTTCAGTGCTGGCAGCTTTCCTGTGGGCGCAATGTCTGGACGTTTCCAATTTGGCAGCCGGGCTCTGCCAGAGAGAGAGACAGAGTGTTGCCCCATTACGAAGCAATGCTTTAGCAGAGCGCGAATGTCTGTGTGGCAGCGAATGCAGTTCCAAGGGACAGTGAAAACCAGCTAGAGCTTTCAGTGCTGGCAGCTTTCCTGTGGGCGCAATCTCTGGACGTTTCCAATTTGGCAGCCGGGCTCTGCCAGAGAGAGATACAGTGTTGCCCCATTACGAAGCAATGCTTTAGCAGAGCGCGAATGTCTGTGTGGCAGCGAATGCAGTTCCAAGGGACAGTGAAAACCAGCTAGAGCTTTCAGTGCTGGCAGCTTTCCTGTGGGCACAATCTCTGGACGTTTCCAATTTGGCAGCCGGGCTCTGCCAGAGAGAGAGACAGAGTGTTGCCCCATTACGAAGCAATGCTTTAGCAGAGGGCGAATGTCTGTGTGGCAGCGAATGCAGTTCCAAGGGACAGTGAAAACCAGCTAGAGCTTTCAGTGCTGGCAGCTTTCCTGTGGGCGCAATCTCTGGACGTTTCCAATTTGGCAGCCGGGCTCTGCCAGAGAGAGATACAGAGTGTTGCCCCATTACGAAGCAATGCTTTAGCAGAGCGCGAATGTCTGTGTGGCAGCGAATGCAGTTCCAAGGGACAGTGAAAACCAGCTAGAGCTTTCAGTGCTGGCAGCTTTCCTGTGGGCGCAATCTCTGGACGTTTCCAATTTGGCAGCCGGGCTCTGCCAGAGAGAGAAACAGAGTGTTGCCCCATTACGAAGCAATGCTTTAACAGAGCGCGAATATCTGTGTGGCAGCGAATGCAGTTCCAAGGGACAGTGAAAACCAGCTAGAGCTTTCAGTGCTGGCAGCTTTCCTGTGGGCGCAATCTCTGGACGTTTCCAATTTGGCAGCCGGGCTCTGCCAGAGAGAGATACAGAGTGTTGCCCCATTACGAAGCAGTGCTTTAGCAGAGCGCGAATGTCTGTGTGGCAGCGAATGCAGTTCCAAGGGACAGTGAAAACCAGCTAGAGCTTTCAGTGCTGGCAGCTTTCCTGTGGGCGCAATCTCTGGACGTTTCCAATTTGGCAGCCGGGCTCTGCCAGAGAGAGAAACAGAGTGTTGCCCCATTAGGAAGCAATGCTTTAGCAGAGCGCGAATGTCTGTGTGGCAGCGAATGCAGTTCCAAGGGACAGTGAAAACCAGCTAGAGCTTTCAGTGCTGGCAGCTTTCCTGTGGGCGCAATCTCTGGACGTTTCCAATTTGGCAGCCGGGCTCTGCCAGAGAGAGAAACAGAGTGTTGCCCCATTACGAAGCAATGCTTTAGCAGAGCGCGAATGTCTGTGTGGCAGCGAATGCAGTTCCAAGGGACAGTGAAAACCAGCTAGAGCTTTCAGTGCTGGCAGCTTTCCTGTGGGCGCAATCTCTGGACGTTTCCAATTTGGCAGCCGGGCTCTGCCAGAGAGAGATACAGTGTTGCCCCATTACGAAGCAATGCTTTAGCAGAGCGCGAATGTCTGTGTGGCAGCGAATGCAGTTCCAAGGGACAGTGAAAACCAGCTAGAGCTTTCAGTGCTGGCAGCTTTCCTGTGGGCGCAATCTCTGGACGTTTCCAATTTGGCAGCCGGGCTCTGCCAGAGAGAGATACAGAGTGTTGCCCCATTAGGAAGCAATGCTTTAGCAGAGCGCGAATGTCTGTGTGGCAGCGAATGCAGTTCCAAGGGACAGTGAAAACCAGCTAGAGCTTTCAGTGCTGGCAGCTTTCCTGTGGGCGCAATCTCTGGACGTTTCCAATTTGGCAGCCGGGCTCTGCCAGAGAGAGATACAGAGTGTTGCCCCATTACGAAGCAATGCTTTAACAGAGCGCGAATGTCTGTGTGGCAGCGAATGCAGTTCCAAGGGACAGTGAAAACCAGCTAGAGCTTTCAGTGCTGGCAGCTTTCCTGTGGGCGCAATCTCTGGACGTTTCCAATTTGGCAGCCGGGCTCTGCCAGAGAGAGAAACAGAGTGTTGCCCCATTAGGAAGCAATGCTTTAGCAGAGCGCGAATGTCTGTGTGGCAGCGAATGCAGTTCCAAGGGACAGTGAAAACCAGCTAGAGCTTTCAGTGCTGGCAGCTTTCCTGTGGGCGCAATCTCTGGACGTTTCCAATTTGGCAGCCGGGCTCTGCCAGAGAGAGAAACAGAGTGTTGCCCCATTAGGAAGCAATGCTTTAGCAGAGCGCGAATGTCTGTGTGGCAGCGAATGCAGTTCCAAGGGACAGTGAAAACCAGCTAGAGCTTTCAGTGCTGGCAGCTTTCCTGTGGGCGCAATCTCTGGACGTTTCCAATTTGGCAGCCGGGCTCTGCCAGAGAGAGATACAGAGTGTTGCCCCATTACGAAGCAATGCTTTAGCAGAGCGCGAATGTCTGTGTGGCAGCGAATGCAGTTCCAAGGGACAGTGAAAACCAGCTAGAGCTTTCAGTGCTGGCAGCTTTCCTGTGGGCGCAATCTCTGGACGTTTCCAATTTGGCAGCCGGGCTCTGCCAGAGAGAGATACAGATTGTTGCCCCATTAGGAAGCAATGCTTTAGCAGAGCGCGAATGTCTGTGTGGCAGCGAATGCAGTTCCAAGGGACAGTGAAAACCAGCTAGAGCTTTCAGTGCTGGCAGCTTTCCTGTGGGCGCAATCTCTGGACGTTTCCAATTTGGCAGCCGGGCTCTGCCAGAGAGAGATACAGAGTGTTGCCCCATTACGAAGCAATGCTTTAACAGAGCGCGAATGTCTGTGTGGCAGCGAATGCAGTTCCAAGGGACAGTGAAAACCAGCTAGAGCTTTCAGTGCTGGCAGCTTTCCTGTGGGCGCAATCTCTGGACGTTTCCAATTTGGCAGCCGGGCTCTGCCAGAGAGAGAAACAGAGTGTTGCCCCATTAGGAAGCAATGCTTTAGCAGAGCGCGAATGTCTGTGTGGCAGCGAATGCAGTTCCAAGGGACAGTGAAAACCAGCTAGAGCTTTCAGTGCTGGCAGCTTTCCTGTGGGCGCAATCTCTGGACGTTTCCAATTTGGCAGCCGGGCTCTGCCAGAGAGAGAAACAGAGTGTTGCCCCATTAGGAAGCAATGCTTTAGCAGAGCGCGAATGTCTGTGTGGCAGCAAATGCAGTTCCAAGGGACAGTGAAAACCAGCTAGAGCTTTCAGTGCTGGCAGCTTTCCTGTGGGCGCAATCTCTGGACGTTTCCAATTTGGCAGCCGGGCTCTGCCAGAGAGAGATACAGAGTGTTGCCCCATTACGAAGCAATGCTTTAGCAGAGCGTGAATGTCTGTGTGGCAGCGAATGCAGTTCCAAGGGACAGTGAAAACCAGCTAGAGCTTTCAGTGCTGGCAGCTTTCCTGTGGGCGCAATCTCTGGACGTTTCCAATTTGGCAGCCGGGCTCTGCCAGAGAGAGATACAGAGTGTTGCCCCATTACGAAGCAATGCTTTAGCAGAGTGCGAATGTCTGTGTGGCAGCGAATGCAGTTCCAAGGGACAGTGAAAACCAGCTAGAGCTTTCAGTGCTGGCAGCTTTCCTGTGGGCGCAATCTCTGGACGTTTCCAATTTGGCAGCCGGGCTCTGCCAGAGAGAGATACAGAGTGTTGCCCCATTACGAAGCAATGCTTTAACAGAGCGCGAATGTCTGTGTGGCAGCGAATGCAGTTCCAAGGGACAGTGAAAACCAGCTAGAGCTTTCAGTGCTGGCAGCTTTCCTGTGGGCGCAATCTCTGGACGTTTCCAATTTGGCAGCCGGGCTCTGCCAGAGAGAGATACAGAGTGTTGCCCCATTAGGAAGCAATGCTTTAGCAGAGCGCGAATGTCTGTGTGGCAGCGAATGCAGTTCCAAGGGACAGTGAAAACCAGCTAGAGCTTTCAGTGCTGGCAGCTTTCCTGTGGGCGCAATCTCTGGACGTTTCCAATTTGGCAGCCGGGCTCTGCCAGAGAGAGAGACAGAGTGTTGCCCCATTACGAAGCAATGCTTTAGCAGAGCGCGAATGTCTGTGTGGCAGCGAATGCAGTTCCAAGGGACAGTGAAAACCAGCTAGAGCTTTCAGTGCTGGCAGCTTTCCTGTGGGCGCAATCTCTGGACGTTTCCAATTTGGCAGCCGGGCTCTGCCAGAGAGAGAGACAGAGTGTTGCCCCATTACGAAGCAATGCTTTAGCAGAGCGCGAATGTCTGTGTGGCAGCGAATGCAGTTCCAAGGGACAGTGAAAACCAGCTAGAGCTTTCAGTGCTGGCAGCTTTCCTGTGGGCGCAATCTCTGGACGTTTCCAATTTGGCAGCCGGGCTCTGCCAGAGAGAGATACAGAGTGTTGCCCCATTACGAAGCAATGCTTTAGCAGAGCGCGAATGTCTGTGTGGCAGCGAATGCAGTTCCAAGGGACAGTGAAAACCAGCTAGAGCTTTCAGTGCTGGCAGCTTTCCTGTGGGCTCAATGTCTGGACGTTTCCAATTTGGCAGCCGGGCTCTGCCAGAGAGAGATACAGAATGTTGCCCCATTACGAAGCAATGCTTTAGCAGAGCGCGAATGTCTGTGTGGCAGCGAATGCAGTTCCAAGGGACAGTGAAAACCAGCTAGAGCTTTCAGTGCTGGCAGCTTTCCTGTGGGCGCAATCTCTGGACGTTTCCAATTTGGCAGCCGGGCTCTGCCAGAGAGAGATACAGAGTGTTGCCCCATTAGGAAGCAATGCTTTAGCAGAGCGCGAATGTCTGTGTGGCAGCAAATGCAGTTCCAAGGGACAGTGAAAACCAGCTAGAGCTTTCAGTGCTGGCAGCTTTCCTGTGGGCGCAATCTCTGGACGTTTCCAATTTGGCAGCCGGGCTCTGCCAGAGAGAGATACAGAGTGTTGCCCCATTACGAAGCAATGCTTTAGCAGAGCGCGAATGTCTGTGTGGCAGCGAATGCAGTTCCAAGGGACAGTGAAAACCAGCTAGAGCTTTCAGTGCTGGCAGCTTTCCTGTGGGCGCAATCTCTGGACGTTTCCAATTTGGCAGCCGGGCTCTGCCAGAGAGAGATACAGAGTGTTGCCCCATTAGGAAGCAATGCTTTAGCAGAGCGCGAATGTCTGTGTGGCAGCGAATGCAGTTCCAAGGGACAGTGAAAACCAGCTAGAGCTTTCAGTGCTGGCAGCTTTCCTGTGGGCGCAATCTCTGGACGTTTCCAATTTGGCAGCCGGGCTCTGCCAGAGAGAGATACAGTGTTGCCCCATTACGAAGCAATGCTTTAGCAGAGCGCGAATGTCTGTGTGGCAGCGAATGCAGTTCCAAGGGACAGTGAAAACCAGCTAGAGCTTTCAGTGCTGGCAGCTTTCCTGTGGGCGCAATCTCTGGACGTTTCCAATTTGGCAGCCGGGCTCTGCCAGAGAGAGATACAGTGTTGCCCCATTACGAAGCAATGCTTTAGCAGAGCGCGAATGTCTGTGTGGCAGCGAATGCAGTTCCAAGGGACAGTGAAAACCAGCTAGAGCTTTCAGTGCTGGCAGCTTTCCTGTGGGCGCAATCTCTGGACGTTTCCAATTTGGCAGCCGGGCTCTGCCAGAGAGAGAAACAGAGTGTTGCCCCATTAGGAAGCAATGCTTTAGCAGAGCGCGAATGTCTGTGTGGCAGCGAATGCAGTTCCAAGGGACAGTGAAAACCAGCTAGAGCTTTCAGTGCTGGCAGCTTTCCTGTGGGCGCAATCTCTGGACGTTTCCAATTTGGCAGCCGGGCTCTGCCAGAGAGAGATACAGAGTGTTGCCCCATTACGAAGCAATGCTTTAGCAGAGGGCGAATGTCTGTGTGGCAGCGAATGCAGTTCCAAGGGACAGTGAAAACCAGCTAGAGCTTTCAGTGCTGGCAGCTTTCCTGTGGGCGCAATGTCTGGACGTTTCCAATTTGGCAGCCGGGCTCTGCCAGAGAGAGAGACAGAGTGTTGCCCCATTACGAAGCAATGCTTTAGCAGAGCGCGAATGTCTGTGTGGCAGCGAATGCAGTTCCAAGGGACAGTGAAAACCAGCTAGAGCTTTCAGTGCTGGCAGCTTTCCTGTGGGCGCAATCTCTGGACGTTTCCAATTTGGCAGCCGGGCTCTGCCAGAGAGAGATACAGTGTTGCCCCATTACGAAGCAATGCTTTAGCAGAGCGCGAATGTCTGTGTGGCAGCGAATGCAGTTCCAAGGGACAGTGAAAACCAGCTAGAGCTTTCAGTGCTGGCAGCTTTCCTGTGGGCGCAATCTCTGGACGTTTCCAATTTGGCAGCCGGGCTCTGCCAGAGAGAGAGACAGAGTGTTGCCCCATTACGAAGCAATGCTTTAGCAGAGGGCGAATGTCTGTGTGGCAGCGAATGCAGTTCCAAGGGACAGTGAAAACCAGCTAGAGCTTTCAGTGCTGGCAGCTTTCCTGTGGGCGCAATCTCTGGACGTTTCCAATTTGGCAGCCGGGCTCTGCCAGAGAGAGATACAGAGTGTTGCCCCATTACGAAGCAATGCTTTAGCAGAGCGCGAATGTCTGTGTGGCAGCGAATGCAGTTCCAAGGGACAGTGAAAACCAGCTAGAGCTTTCAGTGCTGGCAGCTTTCCTGTGGGCGCAATCTCTGGACGTTTCCAATTTGGCAGCCGGGCTCTGCCAGAGAGAGAAACAGAGTGTTGCCCCATTACGAAGCAATGCTTTAACAGAGCGCGAATGTCTGTGTGGCAGCGAATGCAGTTCCAAGGGACAGTGAAAACCAGCTAGAGCTTTCAGTGCTGGCAGCTTTCCTGTGGGCGCAATCTCTGGACGTTTCCAATTTGGCAGCCGGGCTCTGCCAGAGAGAGATACAGAGTGTTGCCCCATTACGAAGCAGTGCTTTAGCAGAGCGCGAATGTCTGTGTGGCAGCAAATGCAGTTCCAAGGGACAGTGAAAACCAGCTAGAGCTTTCAGTGCTGGCAGCTTTCCTGTGGGCGCAATCTCTGGACGTTTCCAATTTGGCAGCCGGGCTCTGCCAGAGAGAGAAACAGAGTGTTGCCCCATTAGGAAGCAATGCTTTAGCAGAGCGCGAATGTCTGTGTGGCAGCGAATGCAGTTCCAAGGGACAGTGAAAACCAGCTAGAGCTTTCAGTGCTGGCAGCTTTCCTGTGGGCGCAATCTCTGGACGTTTCCAATTTGGCAGCCGGGCTCTGCCAGAGAGAGAAACAGAGTGTTGCCCCATTACGAAGCAATGCTTTAGCAGAGCGCGAATGTCTGTGTGGCAGCGAATGCAGTTCCAAGGGACAGTGAAAACCAGCTAGAGCTTTCAGTGCTGGCAGCTTTCCTGTGGGCGCAATCTCTGGACGTTTCCAATTTGGCAGCCGGGCTCTGCCAGAGAGAGATACAGTGTTGCCCCATTACGAAGCAATGCTTTAGCAGAGCGCGAATGTCTGTGTGGCAGCGAATGCAGTTCCAAGGGACAGTGAAAACCAGCTAGAGCTTTCAGTGCTGGCAGCTTTCCTGTGGGCGCAATCTCTGGACGTTTCCAATTTGGCAGCCGGGCTCTGCCAGAGAGAGATACAGAGTGTTGCCCCATTAGGAAGCAATGCTTTAGCAGAGCGCGAATGTCTGTGTGGCAGCGAATGCAGTTCCAAGGGACAGTGAAAACCAGCTAGAGCTTTCAGTGCTGGCAGCTTTCCTGTGGGCGCAATCTCTGGACGTTTCCAATTTGGCAGCCGGGCTCTGCCAGAGAGAGATACAGAGTGTTGCCCCATTACGAAGCAATGCTTTAACAGAGCGCGAATGTCTGTGTGGCAGCGAATGCAGTTCCAAGGGACAGTGAAAACCAGCTAGAGCTTTCAGTGCTGGCAGCTTTCCTGTGGGCGCAATCTCTGGACGTTTCCAATTTGGCAGCCGGGCTCTGCCAGAGAGAGAAACAGAGTGTTGCCCCATTAGGAAGCAATGCTTTAGCAGAGCGCGAATGTCTGTGTGGCAGCGAATGCAGTTCCAAGGGACAGTGAAAACCAGCTAGAGCTTTCAGTGCTGGCAGCTTTCCTGTGGGCGCAATCTCTGGACGTTTCCAATTTGGCAGCCGGGCTCTGCCAGAGAGAGAAACAGAGTGTTGCCCCATTAGGAAGCAATGCTTTAGCAGAGCGCGAATGTCTGT
This sequence comes from Mycteria americana, assembly GCF_035582795.1. Taxonomy (NCBI): domain Eukaryota; kingdom Metazoa; phylum Chordata; class Aves; order Ciconiiformes; family Ciconiidae; genus Mycteria; species Mycteria americana. Next base: position 179,427 of record NW_027445672.1, read on the forward strand.
GTGGCAGCAAATGCAGTTCCAAGGGACAGTGAAAACCAGCTAGAGCTTTCAGTGCTGGCAGCTTTCCTGTGGGCGCAATCTCTGGACGTTTCCAATTTGGCAGCCGGGCTCTGCCAGAGAGAGATACAGAGTGTTGCCCCATTACGAAGCAATGCTTTAGCAGAGCGTGAATGTCTGTGTGGCAGCGAATGCAGTTCCAAGGGACAGTGAAAACCAGCTGGAGCTTTCAGTGCTGGCAGCTTTCCTGTGGGCGCAATCTCTGGACGTTTCCAATTTGGCAGCCGGGCTCTGCCAGAGAGAGATACAGAGTGTTGCCCCATTAGGAAGCAATGCTTTAGCAGAGCGCGAATGTCTGTGTGGCAGCGAATGCAGTTCCAAGGGACAGTGAAAACCAGCTAGAGCTTTCAGTGCTGGCAGCTTTCCTGTGGGCGCAATCTCTGGACGTTTCCAATTTGGCAGCCGGGCTCTGCCAGAGAGAGATACAGAGTGTTGCCCCATTACGAAGCAATGCTTTAACAGAGCGCGAATGTCTGTGTGGCAGCGAATGCAGTTCCAAGGGACAGTGAAAACCAGCTAGAGCTTTCAGTGCTGGCAGCTTTCCTGTGGGCGCAATCTCTGGACGTTTCCAATTTGGCAGCCGGGCTCTGCCAGAGAGAGAAACAGAGTGTTGCCCCATTACGAAGCAATGCTTTAGCAGAGCGCGAATGTCTGTGTGGCAGCGAATGCAGTTCCAAGGGACAGTGAAAACCAGCTAGAGCTTTCAGTGCTGGCAGCTTTCCTGTGGGCGCAATCTCTGGACGTTTCCAATTTGGCAGCCGGGCTCTGCCAGAGAGAGAAACAGAGTGTTGCCCCATTAGGAAGCAATGCTTTAGCAGAGCGCGAATGTCTGTGTGGCAGCAAATGCAGTTCCAAGGGACAGTGAAAACCAGCTAGAGCTTTCAGTGCTGGCAGTTTTCCTGTGGGCGCAATCTCTGGACGTTTCCAATTTGGCAGCCGGGCTCTGCCAGAGAGAGATACAGAGTGTTGCCCCATTACGAAGCAATGCTTTAGCAGAGCGTGAATGTCTGTGTGGCAGCGAATGCAGTTCCAAGGGACAGTGAAAACCAGCTGGAGCTTTCAGTGCTGGCAGCTTTCCTGTGGGCGCAATCTCTGGACGTTTCCAATTTGGCAGCCGGGCTCTGCCAGAGAGAGATACAGAGTGTTGCCCCATTACGAAGCAATGCTTTAACAGAGCGCGAATGTCTGTGTGGCAGCGAATGCAGTTCCAAGGGACAGTGAAAACCAGCTAGAGCTTTCAGTGCTGGCAGCTTTCCTGTGGGCGCAATGTCTGGACGTTTCCAATTTGGCAGCCGGGCTCTGCCAGAGAGAGAAACAGAGTGTTGCCCCATTACGAAGCAATGCTTTAACAGAGCGCGAATGTCTGTGTGGCAGCGAATGCAGTTCCAAGGGACAGTGAAAACCAGCTAGAGCTTTCAGTGCTGGCAGCTTTCCTGTGGGCGCAATCTCTGGACGTTTCCAATTTGGCAGCCGGGCTCTGCCAGAGAGAGAAACAGAGTGTTGCCCCATTACGAAGCAATGCTTTAGCAGAGCGCGAATGTCTGTGTGGCAGCGAATGCAGTTCCAAGGGACAGTGAAAACCAGCTAGAGCTTTCAGTGCTGGCAGCTTTCCTGTGGGCGCAATCTCTGGACGTTTCCAATTTGGCAGCCGGGCTCTGCCAGAGAGAGAGACAGAGTGTTGCCCCATTACGAAGCAATGCTTTAGCAGAGCGCGAATGTCTGTGTGGCAGCGAATGCAGTTCCAAGGGACAGTGAAAACCAGCTAGAGCTTTCAGTGCTGGCAGCTTTCCTGTGGGCGCAATCTCTGGACGTTTCCAATTTGGCAGCCGGGCTCTGCCAGAGAGAGATACAGAGTGTTGCCCCATTACGAAGCAATGCTTTAACAGAGCGCGAATGTCTGTGTGGCAGCGAATGCAGTTCCAAGGGACAGTGAAAACCAGCTAGAGCTTTCAGTGCTGGCAGCTTTCCTGTGGGCGCAATCTCTGGACGTTTCCAATTTGGCAGCCGGGCTCTGCCAGAGAGAGAAACAGAGTGTTGCCCCATTAGGAAGCAATGCTTTAGCAGAGCGCGAATGTCTGTGTGGCAGCAAATGCAGTTCCAAGGGACAGTGAAAACCAGCTAGAGCTTTCAGTGCTGGCAGCTTTCCTGTGGGCGCAATCTCTGGACGTTTCCAATTTGGCAGCCGGGCTCTGCCAGAGAGAGATACAGAGTGTTGCCCCATTACGAAGCAATGCTTTAGCAGAGCGCGAATGTCTGTGTGGCAGCGAATGCAGTTCCAAGGGACAGTGAAAACCAGCTAGAGCTTTCAGTGCTGGCAGCTTTCCTGTGGGCGCAATCTCTGGACGTTTCCAATTTGGCAGCCGGGCTCTGCCAGAGAGAGAAACAGAGTGTTGCCCCATTAGGAAGCAATGCTTTAGCAGAGCGCGAATGTCTGTGTGGCAGCAAATGCAGTTCCAAGGGACAGTGAAAACCAGCTAGAGCTTTCAGTGCTGGCAGCTTTCCTGTGGGCGCAATCTCTGGACGTTTCCAATTTGGCAGCCGGGCTCTGCCAGAGAGAGAGACAGAGTGTTGCCCCATTAGGAAGCAATGCTTTAGCAGAGCGCGAATGTCTGTGTGGCAGCGAATGCAGTTCCAAGGGACAGTGAAAACCAGCTAGAGCTTTCAGTGCTGGCAGCTTTCCTGTGGGCGCAATCTCTGGACGTTTCCAATTTGGCAGCCGGGCTCTGCCAGAGAGAGAAACAGAGTGTTGCCCCATTACGAAGCAATGCTTTAGCAGAGCGCGAATGTCTGTGTGGCAGCGAATGCAGTTCCAAGGGACAGTGAAAACCAGCTAGAGCTTTCAGTGCTGGCAGCTTTCCTGTGGGCGCAATCTCTGGACGTTTCCAATTTGGCAGCCGGGCTCTGCCAGAGAGAGAGACAGAGTGTTGCCCCATTACGAAGCAATGCTTTAGCAGAGCGCGAATGTCTGTGTGGCAGCGAATGCAGTTCCAAGGGACAGTGAAAACCAGCTAGAGCTTTCAGTGCTGGCAGCTTTCCTGTGGGCGCAATCTCTGGACGTTTCCAATTTGGCAGCCGGGCTCTGCCAGAGAGAGAAACAGAGTGTTGCCCCATTACGAAGCAATGCTTTAGCAGAGCGCGAATGTCTGTGTGGCAGCGAATGCAGTTCCAAGGGACAGTGAAAACCAGCTAGAGCTTTCAGTGCTGGCAGCTTTCCTGTGGGCACAATCTCTGGACGTTTCCAATTTGGCAGCCGGGCTCTGCCAGAGAGAGATACAGAGTGTTGCCCCATTAGGAAGCAATGCTTTAGCAGAGCGCGAATGTCTGTGTGGCAGCAAATGCAGTTCCAAGGGACAATGAAAACCAGCTAGAGCTTTCAGTGCTGGCAGCTTTCCTGTGGGCGCAATCTCTGGACGTTTCCAATTTGGCAGCCGGGCTCTGCCAGAGAGAGATACAGAGTGTTGCCCCATTACGAAGCAATGCTTTAACAGAGCGCGAATGTCTGTGTGGCAGCGAATGCAGTTCCAAGGGACAGTGAAAACCAGCTAGAGCTTTCAGTGCTGGCAGCTTTCCTGTGGGCGCAATCTCTGGACGTTTCCAATTTGGCAGCCGGGCTCTGCCAGAGAGAGATACAGAGTGTTGCCCCATTAGGAAGCAATGCTTTAGCAGAGGGCGAATGTCTGTGTGGCAGCGAATGCAGTTCCAAGGGACAGTGAAAACCAGCTAGAGCTTTCAGTGCTGGCAGCTTTCCTGTGGGCGCAATGTCTGGACGTTTCCAATTTGGCAGCCGGGCTCTGCCAGAGAGAGAAACAGAGTGTTGCCCCATTACGAAGCAATGCTTTAGCAGAGCGCGAATGTCTGTGTGGCAGCGAATGCAGTTCCAAGGGACAGTGAAAACCAGCTAGAGCTTTCAGTGCTGGCAGCTTTCCTGTGGGCGCAATCTCTGGACGTTTCCAATTTGGCAGCCGGGCTCTGCCAGAGAGAGATACAGAGTGTTGCCCCATTAGGAAGCAATGCTTTAGCAGAGCGCGAATGTCTGTGTGGCAGCAAATGCAGTTCCAAGGGACAGTGAAAACCAGCTAGAGCTTTCAGTGCTGGCAGCTTTCCTGTGGGCGCAATCTCTGGACGTTTCCAATTTGGCAGCCGGGCTCTGCCAGAGAGAGATACAGAGTGTTGCCCCATTACGAAGCAATGCTTTAGCAGAGCGCGAATGTCTGTGTGGCAGCGAATGCAGTTCCAAGGGACAGTGAAAACCAGCTAGAGCTTTCAGTGCTGGCAGCTTTCCTGTGGGCGCAATCTCTGGACGTTTCCAATTTGGCAGCCGGGCTCTGCCAGAGAGAGATACAGAGTGTTGCCCCATTAGGAAGCAATGCTTTAGCAGAGCGCGAATGTCTGTGTGGCAGCGAATGCAGTTCCAAGGGACAGTGAAAACCAGCTAGAGCTTTCAGTGCTGGCAGCTTTCCTGTGGGCGCAATCTCTGGACGTTTCCAATTTGGCAGCCGGGCTCTGCCAGAGAGAGAAACAGAGTGTTGCCCCATTAGGAAGCAATGCTTTAGCAGAGCGCGAATGTCTGTGTGGCAGCGAATGCAGTTCCAAGGGACAGTGAAAACCAGCTAGAGCTTTCAGTGCTGGCAGCTTTCCTGTGGGCGCAATCTCTGGACGTTTCCAATTTGGCAGCCGGGCTCTGCCAGAGAGAGAAACAGAGTGTTGCCCCATTAGGAAGCAATGCTTTAGCAGAGCGCGAATGTCTGTGTGGCAGCAAATGCAGTTCCAAGGGACAGTGAAAACCAGCTAGAGCTTTCAGTGCTGGCAGCTTTCCTGTGGGCGCAATCTCTGGACGTTTCCAATTTGGCAGCCGGGCTCTGCCAGAGAGAGATACAGAGTGTTGCCCCATTACGAAGCAATGCTTTAGCAGAGCGCGAATGTCTGTGTGGCAGCGAATGCAGTTCCAAGGGACAGTGAAAACCAGCTAGAGCTTTCAGTGCTGGCAGCTTTCCTGTGGGCGCAATCTCTGGACGTTTCCAATTTGGCAGCCGGGCTCTGCCAGAGAGAGAAACAGAGTGTTGCCCCATTAGGAAGCAATGCTTTAGCAGAGCGCGAATGTCTGTGTGGCAGCAAATGCAGTTCCAAGGGACAGTGAAAACCAGCTAGAGCTTTCAGTGCTGGCAGCTTTCCTGTGGGCGCAATCTCTGGACGTTTCCAATTTGGCAGCCGGGCTCTGCCAGAGAGAGATACAGAGTGTTGCCCCATTACGAAGCAATGCTTTAGCAGAGCGCGAATGTCTGTGTGGCAGCGAATGCAGTTCCAAGGGACAGTGAAAACCAGCTAGAGCTTTCAGTGCTGGCAGCTTTCCTGTGGGCGCAATGTCTGGACGTTTCCAATTTGGCAGCCGGGCTCTGCCAGAGAGAGAGACAGAGTGTTGCCCCATTAGGAAGCAATGCTTTAGCAGAGCGCGAATGTCTGTGTGGCAGCGAATGCAGTTCCAAGGGACAGTGAAAACCAGCTAGAGCTTTCAGTGCTGGCAGCTTTCCTGTGGGCGCAATCTCTGGACGTTTCCAATTTGGCAGCCGGGCTCTGCCAGAGAGAGAAACAGAGTGTTGCCCCATTACGAAGCAATGCTTTAGCAGAGCGCGAATGTCTGTGTGGCAGCGAATGCAGTTCCAAGGGACAGTGAAAACCAGCTAGAGCTTTCAGTGCTGGCAGCTTTCCTGTGGGCGCAATCTCTGGACGTTTCCAATTTGGCAGCCGGGCTCTGCCAGAGAGAGAGACAGAGTGTTGCCCCATTACGAAGCAATGCTTTAGCAGAGCGCGAATGTCTGTGTGGCAGCGAATGCAGTTCCAAGGGACAGTGAAAACCAGCTAGAGCTTTCAGTGCTGGCAGCTTTCCTGTGGGCGCAATCTCTGGACGTTTCCAATTTGGCAGCCGGGCTCTGCCAGAGAGAGAAACAGAGTGTTGCCCCATTACGAAGCAATGCTTTAACAGAGCGCGAATGTCTGTGTGGCAGCGAATGCAGTTCCAAGGGACAGTGAAAACCAGCTAGAGCTTTCAGTGCTGGCAGCTTTCCTGTGGGCGCAATCTCTGGACGTTTCCAATTTGGCAGCCGGGCTCTACCAGAGAGAGAAACAGAGTGTTGCCCCATTAGGAAGCAATGCTTTAGCAGAGCGCGAATGTCTGTGTGGCAGCGAATGCAGTTCCAAGGGACAGTGAAAACCAGCTAGAGCTTTCAGTGCTGGCAGCTTTCCTGTGGGCGCAATCTCTGGACGTTTCCAATTTGGCAGCCGGGCTCTGCCAGAGAGAGAAACAGAGTGTTGCCCCATTAGGAAGCAATGCTTTAGCAGAGCGCGAATGTCTGTGTGGCAGCGAATGCAGTTCCAAGGGACAGTGAAAACCAGCTAGAGCTTTCAGTGCTGGCAGCTTTCCTGTGGGCGCAATCTCTGGACGTTTCCAATTTGGCAGCCGGGCTCTGCCAGAGAGAGATACAGAGTGTTGCCCCATTAGGAAGCAATGCTTTAGCAGAGCGCGAATGTCTGTGTGGCAGCGAATGCAGTTCCAAGGGACAGTGAAAACCAGCTAGAGCTTTCAGTGCTGGCAGCTTTCCTGTGGGCGCAATCTCTGGACGTTTCCAATTTGGCAGCCGGGCTCTGCCAGAGAGAGATACAGAGTGTTGCCCCATTACGAAGCAATGCTTTAACAGAGCGCGAATGTCTGTGTGGCAGCGAATGCAGTTCCAAGGGACAGTGAAAACCAGCTAGAGCTTTCAGTGCTGGCAGCTTTCCTGTGGGCGCAATGTCTGGACGTTTCCAATTTGGCAGCCGGGCTCTGCCAGAGAGAGATACAGAGTGTTGCCCCATTAGGAAGCAATGCTTTAGCAGAGCGCGAATGTCTGTGTGGCAGCGAATGCAGTTCCAAGGGACAGTGAAAACCAGCTAGAGCTTTCAGTGCTGGCAGCTTTCCTGTGGGCGCAATCTCTGGACGTTTCCAATTTGGCAGCCGGGCTCTGCCAGAGAGAGATACAGAGTGTTGCCCCATTACGAAGCAATGCTTTAACAGAGCGCGAATGTCTGTGTGGCAGCGAATGCAGTTCCAAGGGACAGTGAAAACCAGCTAGAGCTTTCAGTGCTGGCAGCTTTCCTGTGGGCGCAATCTCTGGACGTTTCCAATTTGGCAGCCGGGCTCTGCCAGAGAGAGATACAGAGTGTTGCCCCATTACGAAGCAATGCTTTAGCAGAGCGCGAATGTCTGTGTGGCAGCGAATGCAGTTCCAAGGGACAGTGAAAACCAGCTAGAGCTTTCAGTGCTGGCAGCTTTCCTGTGGGCGCAATCTCTGGACGTTTCCAATTTGGCAGCCGGGCTCTGCCAGAGAGAGAGACAGAGTGTTGCCCCATTAGGAAGCAATGCTTTAGCAGAGCGCGAATGTCTGTGTGGCAGCGAATGCAGTTCCAAGGGACAGTGAAAACCAGCTAGAGCTTTCAGTGCTGGCAGCTTTCCTGTGGGCGCAATCTCTGGACGTTTCCAATTTGGCAGCCGGGCTCTGCCAGAGAGAGATACAGAGTGTTGCCCCATTACGAAGCAATGCTTTAGCAGAGCGCGAATGTCTGTGTGGCAGCGAATGCAGTTCCAAGGGACAGTGAAAACCAGCTAGAGCTTTCAGTGCTGGCAGCTTTCCTGTGGGCACAATCTCTGGACGTTTCCAATTTGGCAGCCGGGCTCTGCCAGAGAGAGATACAGAGTGTTGCCCCATTACGAAGCAATGCTTTAGCAGAGCGCGAATGTCTGTGTGGCAGCAAATGCAGTTCCAAGGGACAATGAAAACCAGCTAGAGCTTTCAGTGCTGGCAGCTTTCCTGTGGGCGCAATCTCTGGACGTTTCCAATTTGGCAGCCGGGCTCTGCCAGAGAGAGATACAGAGTGTTGCCCCATTACGAAGCAATGCTTTAGCAGAGCGCGAATGTCTGTGTGGCAGCGAATGCAGTTCCAAGGGACAGTGAAAACCAGCTAGAGCTTTCAGTGCTGGCAGCTTTCCTGTGGGCGCAATCTCTGGACGTTTCCAATTTGGCAGCCGGGCTCTGCCAGAGAGAGAGACAGAGTGTTGCCCCATTAGGAAGCAATGCTTTAGCAGAGCGCGAATGTCTGTGTGGCAGCGAATGCAGTTCCAAGGGACAGTGAAAACCAGCTAGAGCTTTCAGTGCTGGCAGCTTTCCTGTGGGCGCAATCTCTGGACGTTTCCAATTTGGCAGCCGGGCTCTGCCAGAGAGAGAAACAGAGTGTTGCCCCATTACGAAGCAATGCTTTAGCAGAGCGCGAATGTCTGTGTGGCAGCGAATGCAGTTCCAAGGGACAGTGAAAACCAGCTAGAGCTTTCAGTGCTGGCAGCTTTCCTGTGGGCGCAATCTCTGGACGTTTCCAATTTGGCAGCCGGGCTCTGCCAGAGAGAGATACAGAGTGTTGCCCCATTACGAAGCAATGCTTTAGCAGAGCGCGAATGTCTGTGTGGCAGCGAATGCAGTTCCAAGGGACAGTGAAAACCAGCTAGAGCTTTCAGTGCTGGCAGCTTTCCTGTGGGCGCAATGTCTGGACGTTTCCAATTTGGCAGCCGGGCTCTGCCAGAGAGAGAAACAGAGTGTTGCCCCATTACGAAGCAATGCTTTAGCAGAGCGCGAATGTCTGTGTGGCAGCGAATGCAGTTCCAAGGGACAGTGAAAACCAGCTAGAGCTTTCAGTGCTGGCAGCTTTCCTGTGGGCGCAATCTCTGGACGTTTCCAATTTGGCAGCCGGGCTCTGCCAGAGAGAGATACAGAGTGTTGCCCCATTACGAAGCAATGCTTTAGCAGAGCGCGAATGTCTGTGTGGCAGCAAATGCAGTTCCAAGGGACAGTGAAAACCAGCTAGAGCTTTCAGTGCTGGCAGCTTTCCTGTGGGCGCAATCTCTGGACGTTTCCAATTTGGCAGCCGGGCTCTGCCAGAGAGAGAGACAGAGTGTTGCCCCATTACGAAGCAATGCTTTAGCAGAGCGCGAATGTCTGTGTGGCAGCGAATGCAGTTCCAAGGGACAGTGAAAACCAGCTAGAGCTTTCAGTGCTGGCAGCTTTCCTGTGGGCGCAATCTCTGGACGTTTCCAATTTGGCAGCCGGGCTCTGCCAGAGAGAGATACAGAGTGTTGCCCCATTACGAAGCAATGCTTTAGCAGAGCGCGAATGTCTGTGTGGCAGCGAATGCAGTTCCAAGGGACAGTGAAAACCAGCTAGAGCTTTCAGTGCTGGCAGCTTTCCTGTGGGCACAATCTCTGGACGTTTCCAATTTGGCAGCCGGGCTCTGCCAGAGAGAGATACAGAGTGTTGCCCCATTACGAAGCAATGCTTTAGCAGAGCGCGAATGTCTGTGTGGCAGCAAATGCAGTTCCAAGGGACAATGAAAACCAGCTAGAGCTTTCAGTGCTGGCAGCTTTCCTGTGGGCGCAATCTCTGGACGTTTCCAATTTGGCAGCCGGGCTCTGCCAGAGAGAGATACAGAGTGTTGCCCCATTACGAAGCAATGCTTTAGCAGAGCGCGAATGTCTGTGTGGCAGCGAATGCAGTTCCAAGGGACAGTGAAAACCAGCTAGAGCTTTCAGTGCTGGCAGCTTTCCTGTGGGCGCAATCTCTGGACGTTTCCAATTTGGCAGCCGGGCTCTGCCAGAGAGAGAGACAGAGTGTTGCCCCATTAGGAAGCAATGCTTTAGCAGAGCGCGAATGTCTGTGTGGCAGCGAATGCAGTTCCAAGGGACAGTGAAAACCAGCTAGAGCTTTCAGTGCTGGCAGCTTTCCTGTGGGCGCAATCTCTGGACGTTTCCAATTTGGCAGCCGGGCTCTGCCAGAGAGAGATACAGAGTGTTGCCCCATTACGAAGCAATGCTTTAGCAGAGCGCGAATGTCTGTGTGGCAGCGAATGCAGTTCCAAGGGACAGTGAAAACCAGCTAGAGCTTTCAGTGCTGGCAGCTTTCCTGTGGGCACAATCTCTGGACGTTTCCAATTTGGCAGCCGGGCTCTGCCAGAGAGAGATACAGAGTGTTGCCCCATTACGAAGCAATGCTTTAGCAGAGCGCGAATGTCTGTGTGGCAGCAAATGCAGTTCCAAGGGACAATGAAAACCAGCTAGAGCTTTCAGTGCTGGCAGCTTTCCTGTGGGCGCAATCTCTGGACGTTTCCAATTTGGCAGCCGGGCTCTGCCAGAGAGAGATACAGAGTGTTGCCCCATTACGAAGCAATGCTTTAGCAGAGCGCGAATGTCTGTGTGGCAGCGAATGCAGTTCCAAGGGACAGTGAAAACCAGCTAGAGCTTTCAGTGCTGGCAGCTTTCCTGTGGGCGCAATCTCTGGACGTTTCCAATTTGGCAGCCGGGCTCTGCCAGAGAGAGAGACAGAGTGTTGCCCCATTAGGAAGCAATGCTTTAGCAGAGCGCGAATGTCTGTGTGGCAGCGAATGCAGTTCCAAGGGACAGTGAAAACCAGCTAGAGCTTTCAGTGCTGGCAGCTTTCCTGTGGGCGCAATCTCTGGACGTTTCCAATTTGGCAGCCGGGCTCTGCCAGAGAGAGAAACAGAGTGTTGCCCCATTACGAAGCAATGCTTTAGCAGAGCGCGAATGTCTGTGTGGCAGCGAATGCAGTTCCAAGGGACAGTGAAAACCAGCTAGAGCTTTCAGTGCTGGCAGCTTTCCTGTGGGCGCAATCTCTGGACGTTTCCAATTTGGCAGCCGGGCTCTGCCAGAGAGAGATACAGAGTGTTGCCCCATTACGAAGCAATGCTTTAGCAGAGCGCGAATGTCTGTGTGGCAGCGAATGCAGTTCCAAGGGACAGTGAAAACCAGCTAGAGCTTTCAGTGCTGGCAGCTTTCCTGTGGGCGCAATGTCTGGACGTTTCCAATTTGGCAGCCGGGCTCTGCCAGAGAGAGAAACAGAGTGTTGCCCCATTAGGAAGCAATGCTTTAGCAGAGCGCGAATGTCTGTGTGGCAGCGAATGCAGTTCCAAGGGACAGTGAAAACCAGCTAGAGCTTTCAGTGCTGGCAGCTTTCCTGTGGGCGCAATCTCTGGACGTTTCCAATTTGGCAGCCGGGCTCTGCCAGAGAGAGATACAGAGTGTTGCCCCATTACGAAGCAATGCTTTAACAGAGCGCGAATGTCTGTGTGGCAGCGAATGCAGTTCCAAGGGACAGTGAAAACCAGCTAGAGCTTTCAGTGCTGGCAGCTTTCCTGTGGGCGCAATCTCTGGACGTTTCCAATTTGGCAGCCGGGCTCTGCCAGAGAGAGATACAGAGTGTTGCCCCATTACGAAGCAATGCTTTAGCAGAGCGCGAATGTCTGTGTGGCAGCGAATGCAGTTCCAAGGGACAGTGAAAACCAGCTAGAGCTTTCAGTGCTGGCAGCTTTCCTGTGGGCGCAATCTCTGGACGTTTCCAATTTGGCAGCCGGGCTCTGCCAGAGAGAGAGACAGAGTGTTGCCCCATTAGGAAGCAATGCTTTAGCAGAGCGCGAATGTCTGTGTGGCAGCGAATGCAGTTCCAAGGGACAGTGAAAACCAGCTAGAGCTTTCAGTGCTGGCAGCTTTCCTGTGGGCGCAATCTCTGGACGTTTCCAATTTGGCAGCCGGGCTCTGCCAGAGAGAGATACAGAGTGTTGCCCCATTACGAAGCAATGCTTTAGCAGAGCGCGAATGTCTGTGTGGCAGCGAATGCAGTTCCAAGGGACAGTGAAAACCAGCTAGAGCTTTCAGTGCTGGCAGCTTTCCTGTGGGCACAATCTCTGGACGTTTCCAATTTGGCAGCCGGGCTCTGCCAGAGAGAGATACAGAGTGTTGCCCCATTACGAAGCAATGCTTTAGCAGAGCGCGAATGTCTGTGTGGCAGCAAATGCAGTTCCAAGGGACAATGAAAACCAGCTAGAGCTTTCAGTGCTGGCAGCTTTCCTGTGGGCGCAATCTCTGGACGTTTCCAATTTGGCAGCCGGGCTCTGCCAGAGAGAGATACAGAGTGTTGCCCCATTACGAAGCAATGCTTTAGCAGAGCGCGAATGTCTGTGTGGCAGCGAATGCAGTTCCAAGGGACAGTGAAAACCAGCTAGAGCTTTCAGTGCTGGCAGCTTTCCTGTGGGCGCAATCTCTGGACGTTTCCAATTTGGCAGCCGGGCTCTGCCAGAGAGAGAGACAGAGTGTTGCCCCATTAGGAAGCAATGCTTTAGCAGAGCGCGAATGTCTGTGTGGCAGCGAATGCAGTTCCAAGGGACAGTGAAAACCAGCTAGAGCTTTCAGTGCTGGCAGCTTTCCTGTGGGCGCAATCTCTGGACGTTTCCAATTTGGCAGCCGGGCTCTGCCAGAGAGAGAAACAGAGTGTTGCCCCATTACGAAGCAATGCTTTAGCAGAGCGCGAATGTCTGTGTGGCAGCGAATGCAGTTCCAAGGGACAGTGAAAACCAGCTAGAGCTTTCAGTGCTGGCAGCTTTCCTGTGGGCGCAATCTCTGGACGTTTCCAATTTGGCAGCCGGGCTCTGCCAGAGAGAGATACAGAGTGTTGCCCCATTACGAAGCAATGCTTTAGCAGAGCGCGAATGTCTGTGTGGCAGCGAATGCAGTTCCAAGGGACAGTGAAAACCAGCTAGAGCTTTCAGTGCTGGCAGCTTTCCTGTGGGCGCAATGTCTGGACGTTTCCAATTTGGCAGCCGGGCTCTGCCAGAGAGAGAAACAGAGTGTTGCCCCATTACGAAGCAATGCTTTAGCAGAGCGCGAATGTCTGTGTGGCAGCGAATGCAGTTCCAAGGGACAGTGAAAACCAGCTAGAGCTTTCAGTGCTGGCAGCTTTCCTGTGGGCGCAATCTCTGGACGTTTCCAATTTGGCAGCCGGGCTCTGCCAGAGAGAGATACAGAGTGTTGCCCCATTACGAAGCAATGCTTTAGCAGAGCGCGAATGTCTGTGTGGCAGCAAATGCAGTTCCAAGGGACAGTGAAAACCAGCTAGAGCTTTCAGTGCTGGCAGCTTTCCTGTGGGCGCAATCTCTGGACGTTTCCAATTTGGCAGCCGGGCTCTGCCAGAGAGAGAGACAGAGTGTTGCCCCATTACGAAGCAATGCTTTAGCAGAGCGCGAATGTCTGTGTGGCAGCGAATGCAGTTCCAAGGGACAGTGAAAACCAGCTAGAGCTTTCAGTGCTGGCAGCTTTCCTGTGGGCGCAATCTCTGGACGTTTCCAATTTGGCAGCCGGGCTCTGCCAGAGAGAGATACAGAGTGTTGCCCCATTACGAAGCAATGCTTTAGCAGAGCGCGAATGTCTGTGTGGCAGCGAATGCAGTTCCAAGGGACAGTGAAAACCAGCTAGAGCTTTCAGTGCTGGCAGCTTTCCTGTGGGCACAATCTCTGGACGTTTCCAATTTGGCAGCCGGGCTCTGCCAGAGAGAGATACAGAGTGTTGCCCCATTACGAAGCAATGCTTTAGCAGAGCGCGAATGTCTGTGTGGCAGCAAATGCAGTTCCAAGGGACAATGAAAACCAGCTAGAGCTTTCAGTGCTGGCAGCTTTCCTGTGGGCGCAATCTCTGGACGTTTCCAATTTGGCAGCCGGGCTCTGCCAGAGAGAGATACAGAGTGTTGCCCCATTACGAAGCAATGCTTTAGCAGAGCGCGAATGTCTGTGTGGCAGCGAATGCAGTTCCAAGGGACAGTGAAAACCAGCTAGAGCTTTCAGTGCTGGCAGCTTTCCTGTGGGCGCAATCTCTGGACGTTTCCAATTTGGCAGCCGGGCTCTGCCAGAGAGAGAGACAGAGTGTTGCCCCATTAGGAAGCAATGCTTTAGCAGAGCGCGAATGTCTGTGTGGCAGCGAATGCAGTTCCAAGGGACAGTGAAAACCAGCTAGAGCTTTCAGTGCTGGCAGCTTTCCTGTGGGCGCAATCTCTGGACGTTTCCAATTTGGCAGCCGGGCTCTGCCAGAGAGAGATACAGAGTGTTGCCCCATTACGAAGCAATGCTTTAGCAGAGCGCGAATGTCTGTGTGGCAGCGAATGCAGTTCCAAGGGACAGTGAAAACCAGCTAGAGCTTTCAGTGCTGGCAGCTTTCCTGTGGGCACAATCTCTGGACGTTTCCAATTTGGCAGCCGGGCTCTGCCAGAGAGAGATACAGAGTGTTGCCCCATTACGAAGCAATGCTTTAGCAGAGCGCGAATGTCTGTGTGGCAGCAAATGCAGTTCCAAGGGACAATGAAAACCAGCTAGAGCTTTCAGTGCTGGCAGCTTTCCTGTGGGCGCAATCTCTGGACGTTTCCAATTTGGCAGCCGGGCTCTGCCAGAGAGAGATACAGAGTGTTGCCCCATTACGAAGCAATGCTTTAGCAGAGCGCGAATGTCTGTGTGGCAGCGAATGCAGTTCCAAGGGACAGTGAAAACCAGCTAGAGCTTTCAGTGCTGGCAGCTTTCCTGTGGGCGCAATCTCTGGACGTTTCCAATTTGGCAGCCGGGCTCTGCCAGAGAGAGAGACAGAGTGTTGCCCCATTAGGAAGCAATGCTTTAGCAGAGCGCGAATGTCTGTGTGGCAGCGAATGCAGTTCCAAGGGACAGTGAAAACCAGCTAGAGCTTTCAGTGCTGGCAGCTTTCCTGTGGGCGCAATCTCTGGACGTTTCCAATTTGGCAGCCGGGCTCTGCCAGAGAGAGAAACAGAGTGTTGCCCCATTACGAAGCAATGCTTTAGCAGAGCGCGAATGTCTGTGTGGCAGCGAATGCAGTTCCAAGGGACAGTGAAAACCAGCTAGAGCTTTCAGTGCTGGCAGCTTTCCTGTGGGCGCAATCTCTGGACGTTTCCAATTTGGCAGCCGGGCTCTGCCAGAGAGAGATACAGAGTGTTGCCCCATTACGAAGCAATGCTTTAGCAGAGCGCGAATGTCTGTGTGGCAGCGAATGCAGTTCCAAGGGACAGTGAAAACCAGCTAGAGCTTTCAGTGCTGGCAGCTTTCCTGTGGGCGCAATGTCTGGACGTTTCCAATTTGGCAGCCGGGCTCTGCCAGAGAGAGAAACAGAGTGTTGCCCCATTACGAAGCAATGCTTTAGCAGAGCGCGAATGTCTGTGTGGCAGCGAATGCAGTTCCAAGGGACAGTGAAAACCAGCTAGAGCTTTCAGTGCTGGCAGCTTTCCTGTGGGCGCAATCTCTGGACGTTTCCAATTTGGCAGCCGGGCTCTGCCAGAGAGAGATACAGAGTGTTGCCCCATTACGAAGCAATGCTTTAACAGAGCGCGAATGTCTGTGTGGCAGCGAATGCAGTTCCAAGGGACAGTGAAAACCAGCTAGAGCTTTCAGTGCTGGCAGCTTTCCTGTGGGCGCAATCTCTGGACGTTTCCAATTTGGCAGCCGGGCTCTGCCAGAGAGAGATACAGAGTGTTGCCCCATTACGAAGCAATGCTTTAACAGAGCGCGAATGTCTGTGTGGCAGCGAATGCAGTTCCAAGGGACAGTGAAAACCAGCTAGAGCTTTCAGTGCTGGCAGCTTTCCTGTGGGCGCAATCTCTGGACGTTTCCAATTTGGCAGCCGGGCTCTGCCAGAGAGAGATACAGAGTGTTGCCCCATTACGAAGCAATGCTTTAGCAGAGCGCGAATGTCTGTGTGGCAGCGAATGCAGTTCCAAGGGACAGTGAAAACCAGCTAGAGCTTTCAGTGCTGGCAGCTTTCCTGTGGGCGCAATCTCTGGACGTTTCCAATTTGGCAGCCGGGCTCTGCCAGAGAGAGAGACAGAGTGTTGCCCCATTAGGAAGCAATGCTTTAGCAGAGCGCGAATGTCTGTGTGGCAGCGAATGCAGTTCCAAGGGACAGTGAAAACCAGCTAGAGCTTTCAGTGCTGGCAGCTTTCCTGTGGGCGCAATCTCTGGACGTTTCCAATTTGGCAGCCGGGCTCTGCCAGAGAGAGATACAGAGTGTTGCCCCATTACGAAGCAATGCTTTAGCAGAGCGCGAATGTCTGTGTGGCAGCGAATGCAGTTCCAAGGGACAGTGAAAACCAGCTAGAGCTTTCAGTGCTGGCAGCTTTCCTGTGGGCACAATCTCTGGACGTTTCCAATTTGGCAGCCGGGCTCTGCCAGAGAGAGATACAGAGTGTTGCCCCATTACGAAGCAATGCTTTAGCAGAGCGCGAATGTCTGTGTGGCAGCAAATGCAGTTCCAAGGGACAATGAAAACCAGCTAGAGCTTTCAGTGCTGGCAGCTTTCCTGTGGGCGCAATCTCTGGACGTTTCCAATTTGGCAGCCGGGCTCTGCCAGAGAGAGATACAGAGTGTTGCCCCATTACGAAGCAATGCTTTAGCAGAGCGCGAATGTCTGTGTGGCAGCGAATGCAGTTCCAAGGGACAGTGAAAACCAGCTAGAGCTTTCAGTGCTGGCAGCTTTCCTGTGGGCGCAATCTCTGGACGTTTCCAATTTGGCAGCCGGGCTCTGCCAGAGAGAGAGACAGAGTGTTGCCCCATTAGGAAGCAATGCTTTAGCAGAGCGCGAATGTCTGTGTGGCAGCGAATGCAGTTCCAAGGGACAGTGAAAACCAGCTAGAGCTTTCAGTGCTGGCAGCTTTCCTGTGGGCGCAATCTCTGGACGTTTCCAATTTGGCAGCCGGGCTCTGCCAGAGAGAGAAACAGAGTGTTGCCCCATTACGAAGCAATGCTTTAGCAGAGCGCGAATGTCTGTGTGGCAGCGAATGCAGTTCCAAGGGACAGTGAAAACCAGCTAGAGCTTTCAGTGCTGGCAGCTTTCCTGTGGGCGCAATCTCTGGACGTTTCCAATTTGGCAGCCGGGCTCTGCCAGAGAGAGATACAGAGTGTTGCCCCATTACGAAGCAATGCTTTAGCAGAGCGCGAATGTCTGTGTGGCAGCGAATGCAGTTCCAAGGGACAGTGAAAACCAGCTAGAGCTTTCAGTGCTGGCAGCTTTCCTGTGGGCGCAATGTCTGGACGTTTCCAATTTGGCAGCCGGGCTCTGCCAGAGAGAGAAACAGAGTGTTGCCCCATTACGAAGCAATGCTTTAGCAGAGCGCGAATGTCTGTGTGGCAGCGAATGCAGTTCCAAGGGACAGTGAAAACCAGCTAGAGCTTTCAGTGCTGGCAGCTTTCCTGTGGGCGCAATCTCTGGACGTTTCCAATTTGGCAGCCGGGCTCTGCCAGAGAGAGATACAGAGTGTTGCCCCATTACGAAGCAATGCTTTAGCAGAGCGCGAATGTCTGTGTGGCAGCAAATGCAGTTCCAAGGGACAGTGAAAACCAGCTAGAGCTTTCAGTGCTGGCAGCTTTCCTGTGGGCGCAATCTCTGGACGTTTCCAATTTGGCAGCCGGGCTCTGCCAGAGAGAGAGACAGAGTGTTGCCCCATTACGAAGCAATGCTTTAGCAGAGCGCGAATGTCTGTGTGGCAGCGAATGCAGTTCCAAGGGACAGTGAAAACCAGCTAGAGCTTTCAGTGCTGGCAGCTTTCCTGTGGGCGCAATCTCTGGACGTTTCCAATTTGGCAGCCGGGCTCTGCCAGAGAGAGATACAGAGTGTTGCCCCATTACGAAGCAATGCTTTAGCAGAGCGCGAATGTCTGTGTGGCAGCGAATGCAGTTCCAAGGGACAGTGAAAACCAGCTAGAGCTTTCAGTGCTGGCAGCTTTCCTGTGGGCACAATCTCTGGACGTTTCCAATTTGGCAGCCGGGCTCTGCCAGAGAGAGATACAGAGTGTTGCCCCATTACGAAGCAATGCTTTAGCAGAGCGCGAATGTCTGTGTGGCAGCAAATGCAGTTCCAAGGGACAATGAAAACCAGCTAGAGCTTTCAGTGCTGGCAGCTTTCCTGTGGGCGCAATCTCTGGACGTTTCCAATTTGGCAGCCGGGCTCTGCCAGAGAGAGATACAGAGTGTTGCCCCATTACGAAGCAATGCTTTAGCAGAGCGCGAATGTCTGTGTGGCAGCGAATGCAGTTCCAAGGGACAGTGAAAACCAGCTAGAGCTTTCAGTGCTGGCAGCTTTCCTGTGGGCGCAATCTCTGGACGTTTCCAATTTGGCAGCCGGGCTCTGCCAGAGAGAGAGACAGAGTGTTGCCCCATTAGGAAGCAATGCTTTAGCAGAGCGCGAATGTCTGTGTGGCAGCGAATGCAGTTCCAAGGGACAGTGAAAACCAGCTAGAGCTTTCAGTGCTGGCAGCTTTCCTGTGGGCGCAATCTCTGGACGTTTCCAATTTGGCAGCCGGGCTCTGCCAGAGAGAGATACAGAGTGTTGCCCCATTACGAAGCAATGCTTTAGCAGAGCGCGAATGTCTGTGTGGCAGCGAATGCAGTTCCAAGGGACAGTGAAAACCAGCTAGAGCTTTCAGTGCTGGCAGCTTTCCTGTGGGCACAATCTCTGGACGTTTCCAATTTGGCAGCCGTGCTCTGCCAGAGAGAGATACAGAGTGTTGCCCCATTACGAAGCAATGCTTTAGCAGAGCGCGAATGTCTGTGTGGCAGCAAATGCAGTTCCAAGGGACAATGAAAACCAGCTAGAGCTTTCAGTGCTGGCAGCTTTCCTGTGGGCGCAATCTCTGGACGTTTCCAATTTGGCAGCCGGGCTCTGCCAGAGAGAGATACAGAGTGTTGCCCCATTACGAAGCAATGCTTTAGCAGAGCGCGAATGTCTGTGTGGCAGCGAATGCAGTTCCAAGGGACAGTGAAAACCAGCTAGAGCTTTCAGTGCTGGCAGCTTTCCTGTGGGCGCAATCTCTGGACGTTTCCAATTTGGCAGCCGGGCTCTGCCAGAGAGAGAGACAGAGTGTTGCCCCATTAGGAAGCAATGCTTTAGCAGAGCGCGAATGTCTGTGTGGCAGCGAATGCAGTTCCAAGGGACAGTGAAAACCAGCTAGAGCTTTCAGTGCTGGCAGCTTTCCTGTGGGCGCAATCTCTGGACGTTTCCAATTTGGCAGCCGGGCTCTGCCAGAGAGAGAAACAGAGTGTTGCCCCATTACGAAGCAATGCTTTAGCAGAGCGCGAATGTCTGTGTGGCAGCGAATGCAGTTCCAAGGGACAGTGAAAACCAGCTAGAGCTTTCAGTGCTGGCAGCTTTCCTGTGGGCGCAATCTCTGGACGTTTCCAATTTGGCAGCCGGGCTCTGCCAGAGAGAGATACAGAGTGTTGCCCCATTACGAAGCAATGCTTTAGCAGAGCGCGAATGTCTGTGTGGCAGCGAATGCAGTTCCAAGGGACAGTGAAAACCAGCTAGAGCTTTCAGTGCTGGCAGCTTTCCTGTGGGCGCAATGTCTGGACGTTTCCAATTTGGCAGCCGGGCTCTGCCAGAGAGAGAAACAGAGTGTTGCCCCATTACGAAGCAATGCTTTAGCAGAGCGCGAATGTCTGTGTGGCAGCGAATGCAGTTCCAAGGGACAGTGAAAACCAGCTAGAGCTTTCAGTGCTGGCAGCTTTCCTGTGGGCGCAATCTCTGGACGTTTCCAATTTGGCAGCCGGGCTCTGCCAGAGAGAGATACAGAGTGTTGCCCCATTACGAAGCAATGCTTTAGCAGAGCGCGAATGTCTGTGTGGCAGCAAATGCAGTTCCAAGGGACAGTGAAAACCAGCTAGAGCTTTCAGTGCTGGCAGCTTTCCTGTGGGCGCAATCTCTGGACGTTTCCAATTTGGCAGCCGGGCTCTGCCAGAGAGAGAGACAGAGTGTTGCCCCATTACGAAGCAATGCTTTAGCAGAGCGCGAATGTCTGTGTGGCAGCGAATGCAGTTCCAAGGGACAGTGAAAACCAGCTAGAGCTTTCAGTGCTGGCAGCTTTCCTGTGGGCGCAATCTCTGGACGTTTCCAATTTGGCAGCCGGGCTCTGCCAGAGAGAGATACAGAGTGTTGCCCCATTACGAAGCAATGCTTTAGCAGAGCGCGAATGTCTGTGTGGCAGCGAATGCAGTTCCAAGGGACAGTGAAAACCAGCTAGAGCTTTCAGTGCTGGCAGCTTTCCTGTGGGCACAATCTCTGGACGTTTCCAATTTGGCAGCCGGGCTCTGCCAGAGAGAGATACAGAGTGTTGCCCCATTACGAAGCAATGCTTTAGCAGAGCGCGAATGTCTGTGTGGCAGCAAATGCAGTTCCAAGGGACAATGAAAACCAGCTAGAGCTTTCAGTGCTGGCAGCTTTCCTGTGGGCGCAATCTCTGGACGTTTCCAATTTGGCAGCCGGGCTCTGCCAGAGAGAGATACAGAGTGTTGCCCCATTACGAAGCAATGCTTTAGCAGAGCGCGAATGTCTGTGTGGCAGCGAATGCAGTTCCAAGGGACAGTGAAAACCAGCTAGAGCTTTCAGTGCTGGCAGCTTTCCTGTGGGCGCAATCTCTGGACGTTTCCAATTTGGCAGCCGGGCTCTGCCAGAGAGAGATACAGAGTGTTGCCCCATTACGAAGCAATGCTTTAGCAGAGCGCGAATGTCTGTGTGGCAGCGAATGCAGTTCCAAGGGACAGTGAAAACCAGCTAGAGCTTTCAGTGCTGGCAGCTTTCCTGTGGGCGCAATCTCTGGACGTTTCCAATTTGGCAGCCGGGCTCTGCCAGAGAGAGAAACAGAGTGTTGCCCCATTAGGAAGCAATGCTTTAGCAGAGCGCGAATGTCTGTGTGGCAGCGAATGCAGTTCCAAGGGACAGTGAAAACCAGCTAGAGCTTTCAGTGCTGGCAGCTTTCCTGTGGGCGCAATCTCTGGACGTTTCCAATTTGGCAGCCGGGCTCTGCCAGAGAGAGATACAGAGTGTTGCCCCATTACGAAGCAATGCTTTAGCAGAGCGCGAATGTCTGTGTGGCAGCGAATGCAGTTCCAAGGGACAGTGAAAACCAGCTAGAGCTTTCAGTGCTGGCAGCTTTCCTGTGGGCGCAATCTCTGGACGTTTCCAATTTGGCAGCCAGGCTCTGCCAGAGAGAGATACAGAGTGTTGCCCCATTACGAAGCAATGCTTTAACAGAGCGCGAATGTCTGTGTGGCAGCGAATGCAGTTCCAAGGGACAGTGAAAACCAGCTAGAGCTTTCAGTGCTGGCAGCTTTCCTGTGGGCGCAATCTCTGGACGTTTCCAATTTGGCAGCCGGGCTCTGCCAGAGAGAGATACAGAGTGTTGCCCCATTAGGAAGCAATGCTTTAGCAGAGCGCGAATGTCTGTGTGGCAGCGAATGCAGTTCCAAGGGACAGTGAAAACCAGCTAGAGCTTTCAGTGCTGGCAGCTTTCCTGTGGGCGCAATCTCTGGACGTTTCCAATTTGGCAGCCGGGCTCTGCCAGAGAGAGAAACAGAGTGTTGCCCCATTACGAAGCAATGCTTTAGCAGAGCGCGAATGTCTGTGTGGCAGCGAATGCAGTTCCAAGGGACAGTGAAAACCAGCTAGAGCTTTCAGTGCTGGCAGCTTTCCTGTGGGCGCAATCTCTGGACGTTTCCAATTTGGCAGCCGGGCTCTGCCAGAGAGAGATACAGAGTGTTGCCCCATTACGAAGCAATGCTTTAGCAGAGCGCGAATGTCTGTGTGGCAGCGAATGCAGTTCCAAGGGACAGTGAAAACCAGCTAGAGCTTTCAGTGCTGGCAGCTTTCCTGTGGGCGCAATCTCTGGACGTTTCCAATTTGGCAGCCGGGCTCTGCCAGAGAGAGATACAGTGTTGCCCCATTACGAAGCAATGCTTTAGCAGAGCGCGAATGTCTGTGTGGCAGCGAATGCAGTTCCAAGGGACAGTGAAAACCAGCTAGAGCTTTCAGTGCTGGCAGCTTTCCTGTGGGCGCAATCTCTGGACGTTTCCAATTTGGCAGCCGGGCTCTGCCAGAGAGAGAGACAGAGTGTTGCCCCATTAGGAAGCAATGCTTTAGCAGAGCGCGAATGTCTGTGTGGCAGCGAATGCAGTTCCAAGGGACAGTGAAAACCAGCTAGAGCTTTCAGTGCTGGCAGCTTTCCTGTGGGCGCAATCTCTGGACGTTTCCAATTTGGCAGCCGGGCTCTGCCAGAGAGAGATACAGAGTGTTGCCCCATTAGGAAGCAATGCTTTAGCAGAGCGCGAATGTCTGTGTGGCAGCGAATGCAGTTCCAAGGGACAGTGAAAACCAGCTAGAGCTTTCAGTGCTGGCAGCTTTCCTGTGGGCTCAATGTCTGGACGTTTCCAATTTGGCAGCCGGGCTCTGCCAGAGAGAGATACAGAATGTTGCCCCATTACGAAGCAATGCTTTAGCAGAGCGCGAATGTCTGTGTGGCAGCGAATGCAGTTCCAAGGGACAGTGAAAACCAGCTAGAGTTTTCAGTGCTGGCAGCTTTCCTGTGGGCGCAATCTCTGGACGTTTCCAATTTGGCAGCCGGGCTCTGCCAGAGAGAGATACAGAGTGTTGCCCCATTAGGAAGCAATGCTTTAGCAGAGCGCGAATGTCTGTGTGGCAGCGAATGCAGTTCCAAGGGACAGTGAAAACCAGCTAGAGCTTTCAGTGCTGGCAGCTTTCCTGTGGGCGCAATCTCTGGACGTTTCCAATTTGGCAGCCGGGCTCTGCCAGAGAGAGAAACAGAGTGTTGCCCCATTACGAAGCAATGCTTTAGCAGAGCGCGAATGTCTGTGTGGCAGCAAATGCAGTTCCAAGGGACAGTGAAAACCAGCTAGAGCTTTCAGTGCTGGCAGCTTTCCTGTGGGCGCAATCTCTGGACGTTTCCAATTTGGCAGCCGGGCTCTGCCAGAGAGAGATACAGAGTGTTGCCCCATTACGAAGCAATGCTTTAGCAGAGCGCGAATGTCTGTGTGGCAGCGAATGCAGTTCCAAGGGACAGTGAAAACCAGCTAGAGCTTTCAGTGCTGGCAGCTTTCCTGTGGGCGCAATCTCTGGACGTTTCCAATTTGGCAGCCGGGCTCTGCCAGAGAGAGATACAGAGTGTTGCCCCATTAGGAAGCAATGCTTTAGCAGAGCGCGAATGTCTGTGTGGCAGCGAATGCAGTTCCAAGGGACAGTGAAAACCAGCTAGAGCTTTCAGTGCTGGCAGCTTTCCTGTGGGCGCAATCTCTGGACGTTTCCAATTTGGCAGCCGGGCTCTGCCAGAGAGAGATACAGAGTGTTGCCCCATTACGAAGCAATGCTTTAACAGAGCGCGAATGTCTGTGTGGCAGCGAATGCAGTTCCAAGGGACAGTGAAAACCAGCTAGAGCTTTCAGTGCTGGCAGCTTTCCTGTGGGCGCAATCTCTGGACGTTTCCAATTTGGCAGCCGGGCTCTGCCAGAGAGAGATACAGAGTGTTGCCCCATTAGGAAGCAATGCTTTAGCAGAGCGCGAATGTCTGTGTGGCAGCGAATGCAGTTCCAAGGGACAGTGAAAACCAGCTAGAGCTTTCAGTGCTGGCAGCTTTCCTGTGGGCGCAATCTCTGGACGTTTCCAATTTGGCAGCCGGGCTCTGCCAGAGAGAGAGACAGAGTGTTGCCCCATTACGAAGCAATGCTTTAGCAGAGCGCGAATGTCTGTGTGGCAGCGAATGCAGTTCCAAGGGACAGTGAAAACCAGCTAGAGCTTTCAGTGCTGGCAGCTTTCCTGTGGGCGCAATCTCTGGACGTTTCCAATTTGGCAGCCGGGCTCTGCCAGAGAGAGATACAGAGTGTTGCCCCATTACGAAGCAATGCTTTAGCAGAGCGCGAATGTCTGTGTGGCAGCGAATGCAGTTCCAAGGGACAGTGAAAACCAGCTAGAGCTTTCAGTGCTGGCAGCTTTCCTGTGGGCGCAATGTCTGGACGTTTCCAATTTGGCAGCCGGGCTCTGCCAGAGAGAGATACAGAGTGTTGCCCCATTACGAAGCAATGCTTTAGCAGAGCGCGAATGTCTGTGTGGCAGCGAATGCAGTTCCAAGGGACAGTGAAAACCAGCTAGAGCTTTCAGTGCTGGCAGCTTTCCTGTGGGCGCAATCTCTGGACGTTTCCAATTTGGCAGCCGGGCTCTGCCAGAGAGAGAAACAGAGTGTTGCCCCATTACGAAGCAATGCTTTAGCAGAGCGCGAATGTCTGTGTGGCAGCGAATGCAGTTCCAAGGGACAGTGAAAACCAGCTAGAGCTTTCAGTGCTGGCAGCTTTCCTGTGGGCGCAATCTCTGGACGTTTCCAATTTGGCAGCCGGGCTCTGCCAGAGAGAGATACAGAGTGTTGCCCCATTACGAAGCAATGCTTTAGCAGAGCGCGAATGTCTGTGTGGCAGCAAATGCAGTTCCAAGGGACAGTGAAAACCAGCTAGAGCTTTCAGTGCTGGCAGCTTTCCTGTGGGCGCAATCTCTGGACGTTTCCAATTTGGCAGCCGGGCTCTGCCAGAGAGAGAGACAGAGTGTTGCCCCATTACGAAGCAATGCTTTAGCAGAGCGCGAATGTCTGTGTGGCAGCGAATGCAGTTCCAAGGGACAGTGAAAACCAGCTAGAGCTTTCAGTGCTGGCAGCTTTCCTGTGGGCGCAATCTCTGGACGTTTCCAATTTGGCAGCCGGGCTCTGCCAGAGAGAGATACAGAGTGTTGCCCCATTACGAAGCAATGCTTTAGCAGAGCGCGAATGTCTGTGTGGCAGCGAATGCAGTTCCAAGGGACAGTGAAAACCAGCTAGAGCTTTCAGTGCTGGCAGCTTTCCTGTGGGCGCAATCTCTGGACGTTTCCAATTTGGCAGCCGGGCTCTGCCAGAGAGAGATACAGAGTGTTGCCCCATTACGAAGCAATGCTTTAACAGAGCGCGAATGTCTGTGTGGCAGCGAATGCAGTTCCAAGGGACAGTGAAAACCAGCTAGAGCTTTCAGTGCTGGCAGCTTTCCTGTGGGCGCAATCTCTGGACGTTTCCAATTTGGCAGCCGGGCTCTGCCAGAGAGAGATACAGAGTGTTGCCCCATTACGAAGCAATGCTTTAGCAGAGCGCGAATGTCTGTGTGGCAGCGAATGCAGTTCCAAGGGACAGTGAAAACCAGCTAGAGCTTTCAGTGCTGGCAGCTTTCCTGTGGGCGCAATCTCTGGACGTTTCCAATTTGGCAGCCGGGCTCTGCCAGAGAGAGAGACAGAGTGTTGCCCCATTACGAAGCAATGCTTTAGCAGAGCGCGAATGTCTGTGTGGCAGCGAATGCAGTTCCAAGGGACAGTGAAAACCAGCTAGAGCTTTCAGTGCTGGCAGCTTTCCTGTGGGCGCAATCTCTGGACGTTTCCAATTTGGCAGCCGGGCTCTGCCAGAGAGAGATACAGAGTGTTGCCCCATTACGAAGCAATGCTTTAGCAGAGCGCGAATGTCTGTGTGGCAGCGAATGCAGTTCCAAGGGACAGTGAAAACCAGCTAGAGCTTTCAGTGCTGGCAGCTTTCCTGTGGGCGCAATCTCTGGACGTTTCCAATTTGGCAGCCGGGCTCTGCCAGAGAGAGATACAGTGTTGCCCCATTACGAAGCAATGCTTTAGCAGAGCGCGAATGTCTGTGTGGCAGCGAATGCAGTTCCAAGGGACAGTGAAAACCAGCTAGAGCTTTCAGTGCTGGCAGCTTTCCTGTGGGCGCAATCTCTGGACGTTTCCAATTTGGCAGCCGGGCTCTGCCAGAGAGAGAGACAGAGTGTTGCCCCATTAGGAAGCAATGCTTTAGCAGAGCGCGAATGTCTGTGTGGCAGCGAATGCAGTTCCAAGGGACAGTGAAAACCAGCTAGAGCTTTCAGTGCTGGCAGCTTTCCTGTGGGCGCAATCTCTGGACGTTTCCAATTTGGCAGCCGGGCTCTGCCAGAGAGAGATACAGAGTGTTGCCCCATTAGGAAGCAATGCTTTAGCAGAGCGCGAATGTCTGTGTGGCAGCGAATGCAGTTCCAAGGGACAGTGAAAACCAGCTAGAGCTTTCAGTGCTGGCAGCTTTCCTGTGGGCTCAATGTCTGGACGTTTCCAATTTGGCAGCCGGGCTCTGCCAGAGAGAGATACAGAATGTTGCCCCATTACGAAGCAATGCTTTAGCAGAGCGCGAATGTCTGTGTGGCAGCGAATGCAGTTCCAAGGGACAGTGAAAACCAGCTAGAGCTTTCAGTGCTGGCAGCTTTCCTGTGGGCGCAATCTCTGGACGTTTCCAATTTGGCAGCCGGGCTCTGCCAGAGAGAGAGACAGAGTGTTGCCCCATTACGAAGCAATGCTTTAGCAGAGCGCGAATGTCTGTGTGGCAGCGAATGCAGTTCCAAGGGACAGTGAAAACCAGCTAGAGCTTTCAGTGCTGGCAGCTTTCCTGTGGGCGCAATCTCTGGACGTTTCCAATTTGGCAGCCGGGCTCTGCCAGAGAGAGAAACAGAGTGTTGCCCCATTACGAAGCAATGCTTTAGCAGAGCGCGAATGTCTGTGTGGCAGCAAATGCAGTTCCAAGGGACAGTGAAAACCAGCTAGAGCTTTCAGTGCTGGCAGCTTTCCTGTGGGCGCAATCTCTGGACGTTTCCAATTTGGCAGCCGGGCTCTGCCAGAGAGAGATACAGAGTGTTGCCCCATTACGAAGCAATGCTTTAGCAGAGCGCGAATGTCTGTGTGGCAGCGAATGCAGTTCCAAGGGACAGTGAAAACCAGCTAGAGCTTTCAGTGCTGGCAGCTTTCCTGTGGGCGCAATCTCTGGACGTTTCCAATTTGGCAGCCGGGCTCTGCCAGAGAGAGATACAGAGTGTTGCCCCATTAGGAAGCAATGCTTTAGCAGAGCGCGAATGTCTGTGTGGCAGCGAATGCAGTTCCAAGGGACAGTGAAAACCAGCTAGAGCTTTCAGTGCTGGCAGCTTTCCTGTGGGCGCAATCTCTGGACGTTTCCAATTTGGCAGCCGGGCTCTGCCAGAGAGAGATACAGAGTGTTGCCCCATTACGAAGCAATGCTTTAACAGAGCGCGAATGTCTGTGTGGCAGCGAATGCAGTTCCAAGGGACAGTGAAAACCAGCTAGAGCTTTCAGTGCTGGCAGCTTTCCTGTGGGCGCAATCTCTGGACGTTTCCAATTTGGCAGCCGGGCTCTGCCAGAGAGAGATACAGAGTGTTGCCCCATTAGGAAGCAATGCTTTAGCAGAGCGCGAATGTCTGTGTGGCAGCGAATGCAGTTCCAAGGGACAGTGAAAACCAGCTAGAGCTTTCAGTGCTGGCAGCTTTCCTGTGGGCGCAATCTCTGGACGTTTCCAATTTGGCAGCCGGGCTCTGCCAGAGAGAGAAACAGAGTGTTGCCCCATTACGAAGCAATGCTTTAGCAGAGCGCGAATGTCTGTGTGGCAGCGAATGCAGTTCCAAGGGACAGTGAAAACCAGCTAGAGCTTTCAGTGCTGGCAGCTTTCCTGTGGGCGCAATCTCTGGACGTTTCCAATTTGGCAGCCGGGCTCTGCCAGAGAGAGATACAGAGTGTTGCCCCATTACGAAGCAATGCTTTAACAGAGCGCGAATGTCTGTGTGGCAGCGAATGCAGTTCCAAGGGACAGTGAAAACCAGCTAGAGCTTTCAGTGCTGGCAGCTTTCCTGTGGGCGCAATCTCTGGACGTTTCCAATTTGGCAGCCGGGCTCTGCCAGAGAGAGATACAGTGTTGCCCCATTAGGAAGCAATGCTTTAGCAGAGCGCGAATGTCTGTGTGGCAGCGAATGCAGTTCCAAGGGACAGTGAAAACCAGCTAGAGCTTTCAGTGCTGGCAGCTTTCCTGTGGGCTCAATGTCTGGACGTTTCCAATTTGGCAGCCGGGCTCTGCCAGAGAGAGATACAGAATGTTGCCCCATTACGAAGCAATGCTTTAGCAGAGCGCGAATGTCTGTGTGGCAGCGAATGCAGTTCCAAGGGACAGTGAAAACCAGCTAGAGTTTTCAGTTCTGGCAGCTTTCCTGTGGGCGCAATCTCTGGACGTTTCCAATTTGGCAGCCGGGCTCTGCCAGAGAGAGAGACAGAGTGTTGCCCCATTAGGAAGCAATGCTTTAGCAGAGCGCGAATGTCTGTGTGGCAGCGAATGCAGTTCCAAGGGACAGTGAAAACCAGCTAGAGCTTTCAGTGCTGGCAGCTTTCCTGTGGGCGCAATCTCTGGACGTTTCCAATTTGGCAGCCGGGCTCTGCCAGAGAGAGATACGGAGTGTTGCCCCATTACGAAGCAATGCTTTAGCAGAGGGCGAATGTCTGTGTGGCAGCGAATGCAGTTCCAAGGGACAGTGAAAACCAGCTAGAGCTTTCAGTGCTGGCAGCTTTCCTGTGGGCGCAATCTCTGGACGTTTCCAATTTGGCAGCCGGGCTCTGCCAGAGAGAGATACAGAGTGTTGCCCCATTACGAAGCAATGCTTTAGCAGAGCGCGAATGTCTGTGTGGCAGCGAATGCAGTTCCAAGGGACAGTGAAAACCAGCTAGAGCTTTCAGTGCTGGCAGCTTTCCTGTGGGCGCAATCTCTGGACGTTTCCAATTTGGCAGCCGGGCTCTGCCAGAGAGAGAAACAGAGTGTTGCCCCATTACGAAGCAATGCTTTAACAGAGCGCGAATGTCTGTGTGGCAGCGAATGCAGTTCCAAGGGACAGTGAAAACCAGCTAGAGCTTTCAGTGCTGGCAGCTTTCCTGTGGGCGCAATGTCTGGACGTTTCCAATTTGGCAGCCGGGCTCTGCCAGAGAGAGATACAGAGTGTTGCCCCATTACGAAGCAATGCTTTAGCAGAGCGCGAATGTCTGTGTGGCAGCGAATGCAGTTCCAAGGGACAGTGAAAACCAGCTAGAGCTTTCAGTGCTGGCAGCTTTCCTGTGGGCGCAATCTCTGGACGTTTCCAATTTGGCAGCCGGGCTCTGCCAGAGAGAGAGACAGAGTGTTGCCCCATTAGGAAGCAATGCTTTAGCAGAGCGCGAATGTCTGTGTGGCAGCGAATGCAGTTCCAAGGGACAGT
Source organism: Mycteria americana (assembly GCF_035582795.1). Taxonomy (NCBI): domain Eukaryota; kingdom Metazoa; phylum Chordata; class Aves; order Ciconiiformes; family Ciconiidae; genus Mycteria; species Mycteria americana. The sequence continues at coordinate 208,287 of NW_027445672.1, forward strand.
GAAAACCAGCTAGAGCTTTCAGTGCTGGCAGCTTTCCTGTGGGCGCAATCTCTGGACGTTTCCAATTTGGCAGCCGGGCTCTGCCAGAGAGAGAGACAGAGTGTTGCCCCATTACGAAGCAATGCTTTAGCAGAGCGCGAATGTCTGTGTGGCAGCGAATGCAGTTCCAAGGGACAGTGAAAACCAGCTACAGCTTTCAGTGCTGGCAGCTTTCCTGTGGGCGCAATCTCTGGACGTTTCCAATTTGGCAGCCGGGCTCTGCCAGAGAGAGATACAGAGTGTTGCCCCATTACGAAGCAATGCTTTAGCAGAGCGCGAATGTCTGTGTGGCAGCGAATGCAGTTCCAAGGGACAGTGAAAACCAGCTAGAGCTTTCAGTGCTGGCAGCTTTCCTGTGGGCGCAATCTCTGGACGTTTCCAATTTGGCAGCCGGGCTCTGCCAGAGAGAGATACAGAGTGTTGCCCCATTACGAAGCAATGCTTTAGCAGAGCGCGAATGTCTGTGTGGCAGCGAATGCAGTTCCAAGGGACAGTGAAAACCAGCTAGAGCTTTCAGTGCTGGCAGCTTTCCTGTGGGCGCAATCTCTGGACGTTTCCAATTTGGCAGCCGGGCTCTGCCAGAGAGAGATACAGAGTGTTGCCCCATTACGAAGCAATGCTTTAGCAGAGCGCGAATGTCTGTGTGGCAGCGAATGCAGTTCCAAGGGACAGTGAAAACCAGCTAGAGCTTTCAGTGCTGGCAGCTTTCCTGTGGGCGCAATGTCTGGACGTTTCCAATTTGGCAGCCGGGCTCTGCCAGAGAGAGAAACAGAGTGTTGCCCCATTACGAAGCAATGCTTTAGCAGAGCGCGAATGTCTGTGTGGCAGCGAATGCAGTTCCAAGGGACAGTGAAAACCAGCTAGAGCTTTCAGTGCTGGCAGCTTTCCTGTGGGCGCAATCTCTGGACGTTTCCAATTTGGCAGCCGGGCTCTGCCAGAGAGAGATACAGAGTGTTGCCCCATTACGAAGCAATGCTTTAGCAGAGCGCGAATGTCTGTGTGGCAGCGAATGCAGTTCCAAGGGACAGTGAAAACCAGCTAGAGCTTTCAGTGCTGGCAGCTTTCCTGTGGGCGCAATCTCTGGACGTTTCCAATTTGGCAGCCGGGCTCTGCCAGAGAGAGATACAGAGTGTTGCCCCATTACGAAGCAATGCTTTAGCAGAGCGCGAATGTCTGTGTGGCAGCAAATGCAGTTCCAAGGGACAGTGAAAACCAGCTAGAGCTTTCAGTGCTGGCAGCTTTCCTGTGGGCGCAATCTCTGGACGTTTCCAATTTGGCAGCCGGGCTCTGCCAGAGAGAGATACAGAGTGTTGCCCCATTACGAAGCAATGCTTTAGCAGAGCGCGAATGTCTGTGTGGCAGCGAATGCAGTTCCAAGGGACAGTGAAAACCAGCTAGAGCTTTCAGTGCTGGCAGCTTTCCTGTGGGCGCAATCTCTGGACGTTTCCAATTTGGCAGCCGGGCTCTGCCAGAGAGAGATACAGAGTGTTGCCCCATTACGAAGCAATGCTTTAACAGAGCGCGAATGTCTGTGTGGCAGCGAATGCAGTTCCAAGGGACAGTGAAAACCAGCTAGAGCTTTCAGTGCTGGCAGCTTTCCTGTGGGCGCAATCTCTGGACGTTTCCAATTTGGCAGCCGGGCTCTGCCAGAGAGAGATACAGAGTGTTGCCCCATTAGGAAGCAATGCTTTAGCAGAGCGCGAATGTCTGTGTGGCAGCGAATGCAGTTCCAAGGGACAGTGAAAACCAGCTAGAGCTTTCAGTGCTGGCAGCTTTCCTGTGGGCGCAATCTCTGGACGTTTCCAATTTGGCAGCCGGGCTCTGCCAGAGAGAGAGACAGAGTGTTGCCCCATTACGAAGCAATGCTTTAGCAGAGCGCGAATGTCTGTGTGGCAGCGAATGCAGTTCCAAGGGACAGTGAAAACCAGCTAGAGCTTTCAGTGCTGGCAGCTTTCCTGTGGGCGCAATCTCTGGACGTTTCCAATTTGGCAGCCGGGCTCTGCCAGAGAGAGATACAGAGTGTTGCCCCATTACGAAGCAATGCTTTAACAGAGCGCGAATGTCTGTGTGGCAGCGAATGCAGTTCCAAGGGACAGTGAAAACCAGCTAGAGCTTTCAGTGCTGGCAGCTTTCCTGTGGGCGCAATCTCTGGACGTTTCCAATTTGGCAGCCGGGCTCTGCCAGAGAGAGATACAGTGTTGCCCCATTACGAAGCAATGCTTTAGCAGAGCGCGAATGTCTGTGTGGCAGCGAATGCAGTTCCAAGGGACAGTGAAAACCAGCTAGAGCTTTCAGTGCTGGCAGCTTTCCTGTGGGCGCAATCTCTGGACGTTTCCAATTTGGCAGCCGGGCTCTGCCAGAGAGAGAGACAGAGTGTTGCCCCATTAGGAAGCAATGCTTTAGCAGAGCGCGAATGTCTGTGTGGCAGCGAATGCAGTTCCAAGGGACAGTGAAAACCAGCTAGAGCTTTCAGTGCTGGCAGCTTTCCTGTGGGCGCAATCTCTGGACGTTTCCAATTTGGCAGCCGGGCTCTGCCAGAGAGAGATACAGAGTGTTGCCCCATTACGAAGCAATGCTTTAACAGAGCGCGAATGTCTGTGTGGCAGCGAATGCAGTTCCAAGGGACAGTGAAAACCAGCTAGAGCTTTCAGTGCTGGCAGCTTTCCTGTGGGCGCAATCTCTGGACGTTTCCAATTTGGCAGCCGGGCTCTGCCAGAGAGAGATACAGAGTGTTGCCCCATTACGAAGCAATGCTTTAGCAGAGCGCGAATGTCTGTGTGGCAGCGAATGCAGTTCCAAGGGACAGTGAAAACCAGCTAGAGCTTTCAGTGCTGGCAGCTTTCCTGTGGGCGCAATGTCTGGACGTTTCCAATTTGGCAGCCGGGCTCTGCCAGAGAGAGAAACAGAGTGTTGCCCCATTACGAAGCAATGCTTTAGCAGAGCGCGAATGTCTGTGTGGCAGCGAATGCAGTTCCAAGGGACAGTGAAAACCAGCTAGAGCTTTCAGTGCTGGCAGCTTTCCTGTGGGCGCAATCTCTGGACGTTTCCAATTTGGCAGCCGGGCTCTGCCAGAGAGAGATACAGAGTGTTGCCCCATTACGAAGCAATGCTTTAGCAGAGCGCGAATGTCTGTGTGGCAGCGAATGCAGTTCCAAGGGACAGTGAAAACCAGCTAGAGCTTTCAGTGCTGGCAGCTTTCCTGTGGGCGCAATCTCTGGACGTTTCCAATTTGGCAGCCGGGCTCTGCCAGAGAGAGATACAGAGTGTTGCCCCATTAGGAAGCAATGCTTTAGCAGAGCGCGAATGTCTGTGTGGCAGCAAATGCAGTTCCAAGGGACAGTGAAAACCAGCTAGAGCTTTCAGTGCTGGCAGCTTTCCTGTGGGCGCAATCTCTGGACGTTTCCAATTTGGCAGCCGGGCTCTGCCAGAGAGAGATACAGAGTGTTGCCCCATTACGAAGCAATGCTTTAGCAGAGCGCGAATGTCTGTGTGGCAGCGAATGCAGTTCCAAGGGACAGTGAAAACCAGCTAGAGCTTTCAGTGCTGGCAGCTTTCCTGTGGGCGCAATCTCTGGACGTTTCCAATTTGGCAGCCGGGCTCTGCCAGAGAGAGATACAGAGTGTTGCCCCATTACGAAGCAATGCTTTAACAGAGCGCGAATGTCTGTGTGGCAGCGAATGCAGTTCCAAGGGACAGTGAAAACCAGCTAGAGCTTTCAGTGCTGGCAGCTTTCCTGTGGGCGCAATCTCTGGACGTTTCCAATTTGGCAGCCGGGCTCTGCCAGAGAGAGATACAGAGTGTTGCCCCATTAGGAAGCAATGCTTTAGCAGAGCGCGAATGTCTGTGTGGCAGCGAATGCAGTTCCAAGAGACAGTGAAAACCAGCTAGAGCTTTCAGTGCTGGCAGCTTTCCTGTGGGCGCAATCTCTGGACGTTTCCAATTTGGCAGCCGGGCTCTGCCAGAGAGAGAGACAGAGTGTTGCCCCATTACGAAGCAATGCTTTAGCAGAGCGCGAATGTCTGTGTGGCAGCGAATGCAGTTCCAAGGGACAGTGAAAACCAGCTAGAGCTTTCAGTGCTGGCAGCTTTCCTGTGGGCGCAATCTCTGGACGTTTCCAATTTGGCAGCCGGGCTCTGCCAGAGAGAGAGACAGAGTGTTGCCCCATTACGAAGCAATGCTTTAACAGAGCGCGAATGTCTGTGTGGCAGCGAATGCAGTTCCAAGGGACAGTGAAAACCAGCTAGAGCTTTCAGTGCTGGCAGCTTTCCTGTGGGCGCAATCTCTGGACGTTTCCAATTTGGCAGCCGGGCTCTGCCAGAGAGAGATACAGAGTGTTGCCCCATTAGGAAGCAATGCTTTAGCAGAGCGCGAATGTCTGTGTGGCAGCGAATGCAGTTCCAAGGGACAGTGAAATCCAGCTAGAGCTTTCAGTGCTGGCAGCTTTCCTGTGGGCGCAATCTCTGGACGTTTCCAATTTGGCAGCCGGGCTCTGCCAGAGAGAGAGACAGAGTGTTGCCCCATTACGAAGCAATGCTTTAGCAGAGCGCGAATGTCTGTGTGGCAGCGAATGCAGTTCCAAGGGACAGTGAAAACCAGCTAGAGCTTTCAGTGCTGGCAGCTTTCCTGTGGGCGCAATCTCTGGACGTTTCCAATTTGGCAGCCGGGCTCTGCCAGAGAGAGATACAGAGTGTTGCCCCATTACGAAGCAATGCTTTAACAGAGCGCGAATGTCTGTGTGGCAGCGAATGCAGTTCCAAGGGACAGTGAAAACCAGCTAGAGCTTTCAGTGCTGGCAGCTTTCCTGTGGGCGCAATCTCTGGACGTTTCCAATTTGGCAGCCGGGCTCTGCCAGAGAGAGATACAGTGTTGCCCCATTACGAAGCAATGCTTTAGCAGAGCGCGAATGTCTGTGTGGCAGCGAATGCAGTTCCAAGGGACAGTGAAAACCAGCTAGAGCTTTCAGTGCTGGCAGCTTTCCTGTGGGCGCAATCTCTGGACGTTTCCAATTTGGCAGCCGGGCTCTGCCAGAGAGAGAGACAGAGTGTTGCCCCATTAGGAAGCAATGCTTTAGCAGAGCGCGAATGTCTGTGTGGCAGCGAATGCAGTTCCAAGGGACAGTGAAAACCAGCTAGAGCTTTCAGTGCTGGCAGCTTTCCTGTGGGCGCAATCTCTGGACGTTTCCAATTTGGCAGCCGGGCTCTGCCAGAGAGAGATACAGAGTGTTGCCCCATTACGAAGCAATGCTTTAACAGAGCGCGAATGTCTGTGTGGCAGCGAATGCAGTTCCAAGGGACAGTGAAAACCAGCTAGAGCTTTCAGTGCTGGCAGCTTTCCTGTGGGCGCAATCTCTGGACGTTTCCAATTTGGCAGCCGGGCTCTGCCAGAGAGAGATACAGAGTGTTGCCCCATTACGAAGCAATGCTTTAGCAGAGCGCGAATGTCTGTGTGGCAGCGAATGCAGTTCCAAGGGACAGTGAAAACCAGCTAGAGCTTTCAGTGCTGGCAGCTTTCCTGTGGGCGCAATGTCTGGACGTTTCCAATTTGGCAGCCGGGCTCTGCCAGAGAGAGAAACAGAGTGTTGCCCCATTACGAAGCAATGCTTTAGCAGAGCGCGAATGTCTGTGTGGCAGCGAATGCAGTTCCAAGGGACAGTGAAAACCAGCTAGAGCTTTCAGTGCTGGCAGCTTTCCTGTGGGCGCAATCTCTGGACGTTTCCAATTTGGCAGCCGGGCTCTGCCAGAGAGAGATACAGAGTGTTGCCCCATTACGAAGCAATGCTTTAGCAGAGCGCGAATGTCTGTGTGGCAGCGAATGCAGTTCCAAGGGACAGTGAAAACCAGCTAGAGCTTTCAGTGCTGGCAGCTTTCCTGTGGGCGCAATCTCTGGACGTTTCCAATTTGGCAGCCGGGCTCTGCCAGAGAGAGATACAGAGTGTTGCCCCATTAGGAAGCAATGCTTTAGCAGAGCGCGAATGTCTGTGTGGCAGCAAATGCAGTTCCAAGGGACAGTGAAAACCAGCTAGAGCTTTCAGTGCTGGCAGCTTTCCTGTGGGCGCAATCTCTGGACGTTTCCAATTTGGCAGCCGGGCTCTGCCAGAGAGAGATACAGAGTGTTGCCCCATTACGAAGCAATGCTTTAGCAGAGCGCGAATGTCTGTGTGGCAGCGAATGCAGTTCCAAGGGACAGTGAAAACCAGCTAGAGCTTTCAGTGCTGGCAGCTTTCCTGTGGGCGCAATCTCTGGACGTTTCCAATTTGGCAGCCGGGCTCTGCCAGAGAGAGATACAGAGTGTTGCCCCATTACGAAGCAATGCTTTAACAGAGCGCGAATGTCTGTGTGGCAGCGAATGCAGTTCCAAGGGACAGTGAAAACCAGCTAGAGCTTTCAGTGCTGGCAGCTTTCCTGTGGGCGCAATCTCTGGACGTTTCCAATTTGGCAGCCGGGCTCTGCCAGAGAGAGATACAGAGTGTTGCCCCATTAGGAAGCAATGCTTTAGCAGAGCGCGAATGTCTGTGTGGCAGCGAATGCAGTTCCAAGAGACAGTGAAAACCAGCTAGAGCTTTCAGTGCTGGCAGCTTTCCTGTGGGCGCAATCTCTGGACGTTTCCAATTTGGCAGCCGGGCTCTGCCAGAGAGAGAGACAGAGTGTTGCCCCATTACGAAGCAATGCTTTAGCAGAGCGCGAATGTCTGTGTGGCAGCGAATGCAGTTCCAAGGGACAGTGAAAACCAGCTAGAGCTTTCAGTGCTGGCAGCTTTCCTGTGGGCGCAATCTCTGGACGTTTCCAATTTGGCAGCTGGGCTCTGCCAGAGAGAGAGACAGAGTGTTGCCCCATTACGAAGCAATGCTTTAACAGAGCGCGAATGTCTGTGTGGCAGCGAATGCAGTTCCAAGGGACAGTGAAAACCAGCTAGAGCTTTCAGTGCTGGCAGCTTTCCTGTGGGCGCAATCTCTGGACGTTTCCAATTTGGCAGCCGGGCTCTGCCAGAGAGAGATACAGAGTGTTGCCCCATTACGAAGCAATGCTTTAGCAGAGCGCGAATGTCTGTGTGGCAGCGAATGCAGTTCCAAGGGACAGTGAAAACCAGCTAGAGCTTTCAGTGCTGGCAGCTTTCCTGTGGGCGCAATCTCTGGACGTTTCCAATTTGGCAGCCGGGCTCTGCCAGAGAGAGAGACAGAGTGTTGCCCCATTAGGAAGCAATGCTTTAGCAGAGCGCGAATGTCTGTGTGGCAGCGAATGCAGTTCCAAGGGACAGTGAAAACCAGCTAGAGCTTTCAGTGCTGGCAGCTTTCCTGTGGGCGCAATCTCTGGACGTTTCCAATTTGGCAGCCGGGCTCTGCCAGAGAGAGATACAGAGTGTTGCCCCATTAGGAAGCAATGCTTTAGCAGAGCGCGAATGTCTGTGTGGCAGCGAATGCAGTTCCAAGGGACAGTGAAAACCAGCTAGAGCTTTCAGTGCTGGCAGCTTTCCTGTGGGCTCAATGTCTGGACGTTTCCAATTTGGCAGCCGGGCTCTGCCAGAGAGAGATACAGAATGTTGCCCCATTACGAAGCAATGCTTTAGCAGAGCGCGAATGTCTGTGTGGCAGCGAATGCAGTTCCAAGGGACAGTGAAAACCAGCTAGAGTTTTCAGTGCTGGCAGCTTTCCTGTGGGCGCAATCTCTGGACGTTTCCAATTTGGCAGCCGGGCTCTGCCAGAGAGAGATACAGAGTGTTGCCCCATTAGGAAGCAATGCTTTAGCAGAGCGCGAATGTCTGTGTGGCAGCGAATGCAGTTCCAAGGGACAGTGAAAACCAGCTAGAGCTTTCAGTGCTGGCAGCTTTCCTGTGGGCGCAATCTCTGGACGTTTCCAATTTGGCAGCCGGGCTCTGCCAGAGAGAGATACGGAGTGTTGCCCCATTACGAAGCAATGCTTTAGCAGAGGGCGAATGTCTGTGTGGCAGCGAATGCAGTTCCAAGGGACAGTGAAAACCAGCTAGAGCTTTCAGTGCTGGCAGCTTTCCTGTGGGCGCAATCTCTGGACGTTTCCAATTTGGCAGCCGGGCTCTGCCAGAGAGAGATACAGAGTGTTGCCCCATTACGAAGCAATGCTTTAGCAGAGCGCGAATGTCTGTGTGGCAGCGAATGCAGTTCCAAGGGACAGTGAAAACCAGCTAGAGCTTTCAGTGCTGGCAGCTTTCCTGTGGGCGCAATCTCTGGACGTTTCCAATTTGGCAGCCGGGCTCTGCCAGAGAGAGAAACAGAGTGTTGCCCCATTACGAAGCAATGCTTTAACAGAGCGCGAATGTCTGTGTGGCAGCGAATGCAGTTCCAAGGGACAGTGAAAACCAGCTAGAGCTTTCAGTGCTGGCAGCTTTCCTGTGGGCGCAATCTCTGGACGTTTCCAATTTGGCAGCCGGGCTCTGCCAGAGAGAGATACAGAGTGCTGCCCCATTACGAAGCAATGCTTTAGCAGAGCGCGAATGTCTGTGTGGCAGCGAATGCAGTTCCAAGGGACAGTGAAAACCAGCTAGAGCTTTCAGTGCTGGCAGCTTTCCTGTGGGCGCAATCTCTGGACGTTTCCAATTTGGCAGCCGGGCTCTGCCAGAGAAAGAGACAGAGTGTTACCCCATTACGAAGCAATGCTTTAGCAGAGCGCAAATGTCTGTGTGGCAGCGAATGCAGTTCCAAGGGACAGTGAAAACCAGCTAGAGCTTTCAGTGCTGGCAGCTTTCCTGTGGGCGCAATGTCTGGATTTTTCCAATTTGGCAGCCGTGCTCTGCCAGAGAGAGATACAGTGTTGCCCCATTACGAAGCAATGCTTTAGCAGAGCGCGAATTTCTGTGTGGCAGCGAATGCAGTTCCAAGGGACAGTGAAAACCAGCTAGAGCTTTCAGTGCTGGCAGCTTTCCTGTGGGCGCAATCTCTGGACGTTTCCAATTTGGCAGCCGGGCTCTGCCAGAGAGAGAAACAGAGTGTTGCCCCATTAGGAAGCAATGCTTTAGCAGAGCGCGAATGTCTGTGTGGCAGCGAATGCAGTTCCAAGGGACAGTGAAAACCAGCTAGAGCTTTCAGTGCTGGCAGCTTTCCTGTGGGCGCAATCTCTGGACGTTTCCAATTTGGCAGCCGGGCTCTGCCAGAGAGAGAAACAGAGTGTTGCCCCATTACGAAGCAATGCTTTAGCAGAGCGCGAATGTCTGTGTGGCAGCGAATGCAGTTCCAAGGGACAGTGAAAACCAGCTAGAGCTTTCAGTGCTGGCAGCTTTCCTGTGGGCGCAATGTCTGGACGTTTCCAATTTGGCAGCCGGGCTCTGCCAGAGAGAGATACAGAGTGTTGCCCCATTACGAAGCAATGCTTTAGCAGAGCGCGAATGTCTGTGTGGCAGCGAATGCAGTTCCAAGGGACAGTGAAAACCAGCTAGAGCTTTCAGTGCTGGCAGCTTTCCTGTGGGCGCAATGTCTGGACGTTTCCAATTTGGCAGCCGGGCTCTGCCAGAGAAAGATACAGAGTGTTGCCCCATTACGAAGCAATGCTTTAGCAGAGCGCGAATGTCTGTGTGGCAGCGAATGCAGTTCCAAGGGACAGTGAAAACCAGCTAGAGCTTTCAGTTCTGGCAGCTTTCCTGTGGGCACAATCTCTGGACGTTTCCAATTTGGCAGCCGGGCTCTGCCAGAGAGAGATACAGAGTGTTGCCCCATTACGAAGCAATGCTTTAGCAGAGCGCGAATGTCTGTGTGGCAGCGAATGCAGTTCCAAGGGACAGTGAAAACCAGCTACAGCTTTCAGTGCTGGCAGCTTTCCTGTGGGCGCAATCTCTGGACGTTTCCAATTTGGCAGCCGGGCTCTGCCAGAGAGAGAAACAGAGTGTTGCCCCATTACGAAGCAATGCTTTAGCAGAGCGCGAATGTCTGTGTGGCAGCGAATGCAGTTCCAAGGGACAGTGAAAACCAGCTAGAGCTTTCAGTGCTGGCAGCTTTCCTGTGGGCGCAATGTCTGGACGTTTCCAATTTGGCAGCCGGGCTCTGCCAGAGAGAGATACAGAGTGTTGCCCCATTACGAAGCAATGCTTTAGCAGAGCGCGAATGTCTGTGTGGCAGCGAATGCAGTTCCAAGGGACAGTGAAAACCAGCTAGAGCTTTCAGTGCTGGCAGCTTTCCTGTGGGCGCAATGTCTGGACGTTTCCAATTTGGCAGCCGGGCTCTGCCAGAGAGAGATACAGAGTGTTGCCCCATTACGAAGCAATGCTTTAGCAGAGCGCGAATGTCTGTGTGGCAGCGAATGCAGTTCCAAGGGACAGTGAAAACCAGCTAGAGCTTTCAGTGCTGGCAGCTTTCCTGTGGGCGCAATGTCTGGACGTTTCCAATTTGGCAGCCGGGCTCTGCCAGAGAGAGATACAGTGTTGCCCCATTACGAAGCAATGCTTTAGCAGAGCGCGAATGTCTGTGTGGCAGCGAATGCAGTTCCAAGGGACAGTGAAAACCAGCTAGAGCTTTCAGTGCTGGCAGCTTTCCTGTGGGCGCAATCTCTGGACGTTTCCAATTTGGCAGCCGGGCTCTGCCAGAGAGAGATACAGAATGTTGCCCCATTACGAAGCAATGCTTTAGCAGAGCGCGAATGTCTGTGTGGCAGCGAATGCAGTTCCAAGGGACAGTGAAAACCAGCTAGAGTTTTCAGTGCTGGCAGCTTTCCTGTGGGCGCAATCTCTGGACGTTTCCAATTTGGCAGCCGGGCTCTGCCAGAGAGAGATACAGAGTGTTGCCCCATTAGGAAGCAATGCTTTAGCAGAGCGCGAATGTCTGTGTGGCAGCGAATGCAGTTCCAAGGGACAGTGAAAACCAGCTAGAGCTTTCAGTGCTGGCAGCTTTCCTGTGGGCGCAATCTCTGGACGTTTCCAATTTGGCAGCCGGGCTCTGCCAGAGAGAGATACGGAGTGTTGCCCCATTACGAAGCAATGCTTTAGCAGAGGGCGAATGTCTGTGTGGCAGCGAATGCAGTTCCAAGGGACAGTGAAAACCAGCTAGAGCTTTCAGTGCTGGCAGCTTTCCTGTGGGCGCAATCTCTGGACGTTTCCAATTTGGCAGCCGGGCTCTGCCAGAGAGAGATACAGAGTGTTGCCCCATTACGAAGCAATGCTTTAGCAGAGCGCGAATGTCTGTGTGGCAGCGAATGCAGTTCCAAGGGACAGTGAAAACCAGCTAGAGCTTTCAGTGCTGGCAGCTTTCCTGTGGGCGCAATCTCTGGACGTTTCCAATTTGGCAGCCGGGCTCTGCCAGAGAGAGAAACAGAGTGTTGCCCCATTACGAAGCAATGCTTTAACAGAGCGCGAATGTCTGTGTGGCAGCGAATGCAGTTCCAAGGGACAGTGAAAACCAGCTAGAGCTTTCAGTGCTGGCAGCTTTCCTGTGGGCGCAATCTCTGGACGTTTCCAATTTGGCAGCCGGGCTCTGCCAGAGAGAGATACAGAGTGTTGCCCCATTAGGAAGCAATGCTTTAGCAGAGCGCGAATGTCTGTGTGGCAGCGAATGCAGTTCCAAGGGACAGTGAAAACCAGCTAGAGCTTTCAGTGCTGGCAGCTTTCCTGTGGGCGCAATCTCTGGACGTTTCCAATTTGGCAGCCGGGCTCTGCCAGAGAGAGATACAGAGTGTTGCCCCATTACGAAGCAATGCTTTAGCAGAGCGCGAATGTCTGTGTGGCAGCGAATGCAGTTCCAAGGGACAGTGAAAACCAGCTAGAGCTTTCAGTGCTGGCAGCTTTCCTGTGGGCGCAATCTCTGGACGTTTCCAATTTGGCAGCCGGGCTCTGCCAGAGAGAGAGACAGAGTGTTGCCCCATTACGAAGCAATGCTTTAGCAGAGCGCGAATGTCTGTGTGGCAGCGAATGCAGTTCCAAGGGACAGTGAAAACCAGCTAGAGCTTTCAGTGCTGGCAGCTTTCCTGTGGGCGCAATCTCTGGACGTTTCCAATTTGGCAGCCGGGCTCTGCCAGAGAGAGATACAGTGTTGCCCCATTACGAAGCAATGCTTTAGCAGAGCGCGAATGTCTGTGTGGCAGCGAATGCAGTTCCAAGGGACAGTGAAAACCAGCTAGAGCTTTCAGTGCTGGCAGCTTTCCTGTGGGCGCAATCTCTGGACGTTTCCAATTTGGCAGCCGGGCTCTGCCAGAGAGAGAGACAGAGTGTTGCCCCATTACGAAGCAATGCTTTAGCAGAGCGCGAATGTCTGTGTGGCAGCGAATGCAGTTCCAAGGGACAGTGAAAACCAGCTAGAGCTTTCAGTGCTGGCAGCTTTCCTGTGGGCGCAATCTCTGGACGTTTCCAATTTGGCAGCCGGGCTCTGCCAGAGAGAGAGACAGAGTGTTGCCCCATTACGAAGCAATGCTTTAGCAGAGCGCGAATGTCTGTGTGGCAGCGAATGCAGTTCCAAGGGACAGTGAAAACCAGCTAGAGCTTTCAGTGCTGGCAGCTTTCCTGTGGGCGCAATCTCTGGACGTTTCCAATTTGGCAGCCGGGCTCTGCCAGAGAGAGATACAGAGTGTTGCCCCATTACGAAGCAATGCTTTAGCAGAGCGCGAATGTCTGTGTGGCAGCGAATGCAGTTCCAAGGGACAGTGAAAACCAGCTAGAGCTTTCAGTGCTGGCAGCTTTCCTGTGGGCGCAATCTCTGGACGTTTCCAATTTGGCAGCCGGGCTCTGCCAGAGAGAGAAACAGAGTGTTGCCCCATTACGAAGCAATGCTTTAGCAGAGCGCGAATGTCTGTGTGGCAGCGAATGCAGTTCCAAGGGACAGTGAAAACCAGCTAGAGCTTTCAGTGCTGGCAGCTTTCCTGTGGGCGCAATGTCTGGACGTTTCCAATTTGGCAGCCGTGCTCTGCCAGAGAGAGATACAGTGTTGCCCCATTACGAAGCAATGCTTTAGCAGAGCGCGAATTTCTGTGTGGCAGCGAATGCAGTTCCAAGGGACAGTGAAAACCAGCTAGAGCTTTCAGTGCTGGCAGCTTTCCTGTGGGCGCAATCTCTGGACGTTTCCAATTTTGCAGCCGGGCTCTGCCAGAGAGAGAAACAGAGTGTTGCCCCATTACGAAGCAATGCTTTAGCAGAGCGCGAATGTCTGTGTGGCAGCGAATGCAGTTCCAAGGGACAGTGAAAACCAGCTAGAGCTTTCAGTGCTGGCAGCTTTCCTGTGGGCGCAATGTCTGGACGTTTCCAATTTGGCAGCCGGGCTCTGCCAGAGAGAGATACAGAGTGTTGCCCCATTACGAAGCAATGCTTTAGCAGAGCGCGAATGTCTGTGTGGCAGCGAATGCAGTTCCAAGGGACAGTGAAAACCAGCTAGAGCTTTCAGTGCTGGCAGCTTTCCTGTGGGCGCAATGTCTGGACGTTTCCAATTTGGCAGCCGGGCTCTGCCAGAGAGAGATACAGAGTGTTGCCCCATTACGAAGCAATGCTTTAACAGAGCGCGAATGTCTGTGTGGCAGCGAATGCAGTTCCAAGGGACAGTGAAAACCAGCTAGAGCTTTCAGTGCTGGCAGCTTTCCTGTGGGCGCAATGTCTGGACGTTTCCAATTTGGCAGCCGGGCTCTGCCAGAGAGAGATACAGTGTTGCCCCATTACGAAGCAATGCTTTAGCAGAGCGCGAATGTCTGTGTGGCAGCGAATGCAGTTCCAAGGGACAGTGAAAACCAGCTAGAGCTTTCAGTGCTGGCAGCTTTCCTGTGGGCGCAATCTCTGGACGTTTCCAATTTGGCAGCCGGGCTCTGCCAGAGAGAGATACAGAATGTTGCCCCATTACGAAGCAATGCTTTAGCAGAGCGCGAATGTCTGTGTGGCAGCGAATGCAGTTCCAAGGGACAGTGAAAACCAGCTAGAGTTTTCAGTGCTGGCAGCTTTCCTGTGGGCGCAATCTCTGGACGTTTCCAATTTGGCAGCCGGGCTCTGCCAGAGATAGATACAGAGTGTTGCCCCATTAGGAAGCAATGCTTTAGCAGAGCGCGAATGTCTGTGTGGCAGCGAATGCAGTTCCAAGGGACAGTGAAAACCAGCTAGAGCTTTCAGTGCTGGCAGCTTTCCTGTGGGCGCAATCTCTGGACGTTTCCAATTTGGCAGCCGGGCTCTGCCAGAGAGAGATACGGAGTGTTGCCCCATTACGAAGCAATGCTTTAGCAGAGGGCGAATGTCTGTGTGGCAGCGAATGCAGTTCCAAGGGACAGTGAAAACCAGCTAGAGCTTTCAGTGCTGGCAGCTTTCCTGTGGGCGCAATCTCTGGACGTTTCCAATTTGGCAGCCGGGCTCTGCCAGAGAGAGATACAGAGTGTTGCCCCATTACGAAGCAATGCTTTAGCAGAGCGCGAATGTCTGTGTGGCAGCGAATGCAGTTCCAAGGGACAGTGAAAACCAGCTAGAGCTTTCAGTGCTGGCAGCTTTCCTGTGGGCGCAATCTCTGGACGTTTCCAATTTGGCAGCCGGGCTCTGCCAGAGAGAGAAACAGAGTGTTGCCCCATTACGAAGCAATGCTTTAGCAGAGCGCGAATGTCTGTGTGGCAGCGAATGCAGTTCCAAGGGACAGTGAAAACCAGCTAGAGCTTTCAGTGCTGGCAGCTTTCCTGTGGGCGCAATCTCTGGACGTTTCCAATTTGGCAGCCGGGCTCTGCCAGAGAGAGATACAGAGTGTTGCCCCATTACGAAGCAATGCTTTAGCAGAGCGCGAATGTCTGTGTGGCAGCGAATGCAGTTCCAAGGGACAGTGAAAACCAGCTAGAGCTTTCAGTGCTGGCAGCTTTCCTGTGGGCGCAATCTCTGGACGTTTCCAATTTGGCAGCCGGGCTCTGCCAGAGAGAGAGACAGAGTGTTGCCCCATTACGAAGCAATGCTTTAGCAGAGCGCAAATGTCTGTGTGGCAGCGAATGCAGTTCCAAGGGACAGTGAAAACCAGCTAGAGCTTTCAGTGCTGGCAGCTTTCCTGTGGGCGCAATGTCTGGACGTTTCCAATTTGGCAGCCGTGCTCTGCCAGAGAGAGATACAGTGTTGCCCCATTACGAAGCAATGCTTTAGCAGAGCGCGAATTTCTGTGTGGCAGCGAATGCAGTTCCAAGGGACAGTGAAAACCAGCTAGAGCTTTCAGTGCTGGCAGCTTTCCTGTGGGCGCAATCTCTGGACGTTTCCAATTTGGCAGCCGGGCTCTGCCAGAGAGAGAAACAGAGTGTTGCCCCATTACGAAGCAATGCTTTAGCAGAGCGCGAATGTCTGTGTGGCAGCGAATGCAGTTCCAAGGGACAGTGAAAACCAGCTAGAGCTTTCAGTGCTGGCAGCTTTCCTGTGGGCGCAATCTCTGGACGTTTCCAATTTGGCAGCCGGGCTCTGCCAGAGAGAGAAACAGTGTTGCCCCATTACGAAGCAATGCTTTAGCAGAGCGCGAATGTCTGTGTGGCAGCGAATGCAGTTCCAAGGGACAGTGAAAACCAGCTAGAGCTTTCAGTGCTGGCAGCTTTCCTGTGGGCGCAATCTCTGGACGTTTCCAATTTGGCAGCCGGGCTCTGCCAGAGAGAGATACAGAGTGTTGCCCCATTACGAAGCAATGCTTTAGCAGAGCGCGAATGTCTGTGTGGCAGCGAATGCAGTTCCAAGGGACAGTGAAAACCAGCTAGAGCTTTCAGTGCTGGCAGCTTTCCTGTGGGCGCAATCTCTGGACGTTTCCAATTTGGCAGCCGGGCTCTGCCAGAGAGAGAGACAGAGTGTTGCCCCATTACGAAGCAATGCTTTAGCAGAGCGCGAATGTCTGTGTGGCAGCGAATGCAGTTCCAAGGGACAGTGAAAACCAGCTAGAGCTTTCAGTGCTGGCAGCTTTCCTGTGGGCGCAATCTCTGGACGTTTCCAATTTGGCAGCCGGGCTCTGCCAGAGAGAGATACAGAGTGTTGCCCCATTACGAAGCAATGCTTTAACAGAGCGCGAATGTCTGTGTGGCAGCGAATGCAGTTCCAAGGGACAGTGAAAACCAGCTAGAGCTTTCAGTGCTGGCAGCTTTCCTGTGGGCGCAATCTCTGGACGTTTCCAATTTGGCAGCCGGGCTCTGCCAGAGAGAGAAACAGAGTGTTGCCCCATTACGAAGCAATGCTTTAGCAGAGCGCGAATGTCTGTGTGGCAGCGAATGCAGTTCCAAGGGACAGTGAAAACCAGCTAGAGCTTTCAGTGCTGGCAGCTTTCCTGTGGGCGCAATGTCTGGACGTTTCCAATTTGGCAGCCGTGCTCTGCCAGAGAGAGATACAGTGTTGCCCCATTACGAAGCAATGCTTTAGCAGAGCGCGAATTTCTGTGTGGCAGCGAATGCAGTTCCAAGGGACAGTGAAAACCAGCTAGAGCTTTCAGTGCTGGCAGCTTTCCTGTGGGCGCAATCTCTGGACGTTTCCAATTTGGCAGCCGGGCTCTGCCAGAGAGAGAAACAGAGTGTTGCCCCATTACGAAGCAATGCTTTAGCAGAGCGCGAATGTCTGTGTGGCAGCGAATGCAGTTCCAAGGGACAGTGAAAACCAGCTACAGCTTTCAGTGCTGGCAGCTTTCCTGTGGGCGCAATCTCTGGACGTTTCCAATTTGGCAGCCGGGCTCTGCCAGAGAGAGAAACAGAGTGTTGCCCCATTACGAAGCAATGCTTTAGCAGAGCGCGAATGTCTGTGTGGCAGCGAATGCAGTTCCAAGGGACAGTGAAAACCAGCTAGAGCTTTCAGTGCTGGCAGCTTTCCTGTGGGCGCAATCTCTGGACGTTTCCAATTTGGCAGCCGGGCTCTGCCAGAGAGAGAGACAGAGTGTTGCCCCATTACGAAGCAATGCTTTAGCAGAGCGCGAATGTCTGTGTGGCAGCGAATGCAGTTCCAAGGGACAGTGAAAACCAGCTAGAGCTTTCAGTGCTGGCAGCTTTCCTGTGGGCGCAATCTCTGGACGTTTCCAATTTGGCAGCCGGGCTCTGCCAGAGAGAGAGACAGAGTGTTGCCCCATTACGAAGCAATGCTTTAACAGAGCGCGAATGTCTGTGTGGCAGCGAATGCAGTTCCAAGGGACAGTGAAAACCAGCTAGAGCTTTCAGTGCTGGCAGCTTTCCTGTGGGCGCAATCTCTGGACGTTTCCAATTTGGCAGCCGGGCTCTGCCAGAGAGAGATACAGAGTGTTGCCCCATTAGGAAGCAATGCTTTAGCAGAGCGCGAATGTCTGTGTGGCAGCGAATGCAGTTCCAAGGGACAGTGAAATCCAGCTAGAGCTTTCAGTGCTGGCAGCTTTCCTGTGGGCGCAATCTCTGGACGTTTCCAATTTGGCAGCCGGGCTCTGCCAGAGAGAGAGACAGAGTGTTGCCCCATTACGAAGCAATGCTTTAGCAGAGCGCGAATGTCTGTGTGGCAGCGAATGCAGTTCCAAGGGACAGTGAAAACCAGCTAGAGCTTTCAGTGCTGGCAGCTTTCCTGTGGGCGCAATCTCTGGACGTTTCCAATTTGGCAGCCGGGCTCTGCCAGAGAGAGATACAGAGTGTTGCCCCATTACGAAGCAATGCTTTAACAGAGCGCGAATGTCTGTGTGGCAGCGAATGCAGTTCCAAGGGACAGTGAAAACCAGCTAGAGCTTTCAGTGCTGGCAGCTTTCCTGTGGGCGCAATCTCTGGACGTTTCCAATTTGGCAGCCGGGATCTGCCAGAGAGAGATACAGTGTTGCCCCATTACGAAGCAATGCTTTAGCAGAGCGCGAATGTCTGTGTGGCAGCGAATGCAGTTCCAAGGGACAGTGAAAACCAGCTAGAGCTTTCAGTGCTGGCAGCTTTCCTGTGGGCGCAATCTCTGGACGTTTCCAATTTGGCAGCCGGGCTCTGCCAGAGAGAGAGACAGAGTGTTGCCCCATTAGGAAGCAATGCTTTAGCAGAGCGCGAATGTCTGTGTGGCAGCGAATGCAGTTCCAAGGGACAGTGAAAACCAGCTAGAGCTTTCAGTGCTGGCAGCTTTCCTGTGGGCGCAATCTCTGGACGTTTCCAATTTGGCAGCCGGGCTCTGCCAGAGAGAGATACAGAGTGTTGCCCCATTACGAAGCAATGCTTTAACAGAGCGCGAATGTCTGTGTGGCAGCGAATGCAGTTCCAAGGGACAGTGAAAACCAGCTAGAGCTTTCAGTGCTGGCAGCTTTCCTGTGGGCGCAATCTCTGGACGTTTCCAATTTGGCAGCCGGGCTCTGCCAGAGAGAGATACAGAGTGTTGCCCCATTACGAAGCAATGCTTTAGCAGAGCGCGAATGTCTGTGTGGCAGCGAATGCAGTTCCAAGGGACAGTGAAAACCAGCTAGAGCTTTCAGTGCTGGCAGCTTTCCTGTGGGCGCAATGTCTGGACGTTTCCAATTTGGCAGCCGGGCTCTGCCAGAGAGAGAAACAGAGTGTTGCCCCATTACGAAGCAATGCTTTAGCAGAGCGCGAATGTCTGTGTGGCAGCGAATGCAGTTCCAAGGGACAGTGAAAACCAGCTAGAGCTTTCAGTGCTGGCAGCTTTCCTGTGGGCGCAATCTCTGGACGTTTCCAATTTGGCAGCCGGGCTCTGCCAGAGAGAGATACAGAGTGTTGCCCCATTACGAAGCAATGCTTTAGCAGAGCGCGAATGTCTGTGTGGCAGCGAATGCAGTTCCAAGGGACAGTGAAAACCAGCTAGAGCTTTCAGTGCTGGCAGCTTTCCTGTGGGCGCAATCTCTGGACGTTTCCAATTTGGCAGCCGGGCTCTGCCAGAGAGAGATACAGAGTGTTGCCCCATTAGGAAGCAATGCTTTAGCAGAGCGCGAATGTCTGTGTGGCAGCAAATGCAGTTCCAAGGGACAGTGAAAACCAGCTAGAGCTTTCAGTGCTGGCAGCTTTCCTGTGGGCGCAATCTCTGGACGTTTCCAATTTGGCAGCCGGGCTCTGCCAGAGAGAGATACAGAGTGTTGCCCCATTACGAAGCAATGCTTTAGCAGAGCGCGAATGTCTGTGTGGCAGCGAATGCAGTTCCAAGGGACAGTGAAAACCAGCTAGAGCTTTCAGTGCTGGCAGCTTTCCTGTGGGCGCAATCTCTGGACGTTTCCAATTTGGCAGCCGGGCTCTGCCAGAGAGAGATACAGAGTGTTGCCCCATTACGAAGCAATGCTTTAACAGAGCGCGAATGTCTGTGTGGCAGCGAATGCAGTTCCAAGGGACAGTGAAAACCAGCTAGAGCTTTCAGTGCTGGCAGCTTTCCTGTGGGCGCAATCTCTGGACGTTTCCAATTTGGCAGCCGGGCTCTGCCAGAGAGAGATACAGAGTGTTGCCCCATTAGGAAGCAATGCTTTAGCAGAGCGCGAATGTCTGTGTGGCAGCGAATGCAGTTCCAAGAGACAGTGAAAACCAGCTAGAGCTTTCAGTGCTGGCAGCTTTCCTGTGGGCGCAATCTCTGGACGTTTCCAATTTGGCAGCCGGGCTCTGCCAGAGAGAGAGACAGAGTGTTGCCCCATTACGAAGCAATGCTTTAGCAGAGCGCGAATGTCTGTGTGGCAGCGAATGCAGTTCCAAGGGACAGTGAAAACCAGCTAGAGCTTTCAGTGCTGGCAGCTTTCCTGTGGGCGCAATCTCTGGACGTTTCCAATTTGGCAGCTGGGCTCTGCCAGAGAGAGAGACAGAGTGTTGCCCCATTACGAAGCAATGCTTTAACAGAGCGCGAATGTCTGTGTGGCAGCGAATGCAGTTCCAAGGGACAGTGAAAACCAGCTAGAGCTTTCAGTGCTGGCAGCTTTCCTGTGGGCGCAATCTCTGGACGTTTCCAATTTGGCAGCCGGGCTCTGCCAGAGAGAGATACAGAGTGTTGCCCCATTACGAAGCAATGCTTTAGCAGAGCGCGAATGTCTGTGTGGCAGCGAATGCAGTTCCAAGGGACAGTGAAAACCAGCTAGAGCTTTCAGTGCTGGCAGCTTTCCTGTGGGCGCAATCTCTGGACGTTTCCAATTTGGCAGCCGGGCTCTGCCAGAGAGAGAGACAGAGTGTTGCCCCATTAGGAAGCAATGCTTTAGCAGAGCGCGAATGTCTGTGTGGCAGCGAATGCAGTTCCAAGGGACAGTGAAAACCAGCTAGAGCTTTCAGTGCTGGCAGCTTTCCTGTGGGCGCAATCTCTGGACGTTTCCAATTTGGCAGCCGGGCTCTGCCAGAGAGAGATACAGAGTGTTGCCCCATTAGGAAGCAATGCTTTAGCAGAGCGCGAATGTCTGTGTGGCAGCGAATGCAGTTCCAAGGGACAGTGAAAACCAGCTAGAGCTTTCAGTGCTGGCAGCTTTCCTGTGGGCTCAATGTCTGGACGTTTCCAATTTGGCAGCCGGGCTCTGCCAGAGAGAGATACAGAATGTTGCCCCATTACGAAGCAATGCTTTAGCAGAGCGCGAATGTCTGTGTGGCAGCGAATGCAGTTCCAAGGGACAGTGAAAACCAGCTAGAGTTTTCAGTGCTGGCAGCTTTCCTGTGGGCGCAATCTCTGGACGTTTCCAATTTGGCAGCCGGGCTCTGCCAGAGAGAGATACAGAGTGTTGCCCCATTAGGAAGCAATGCTTTAGCAGAGCGCGAATGTCTGTGTGGCAGCGAATGCAGTTCCAAGGGACAGTGAAAACCAGCTAGAGCTTTCAGTGCTGGCAGCTTTCCTGTGGGCGCAATCTCTGGACGTTTCCAATTTGGCAGCCGGGCTCTGCCAGAGAGAGATACGGAGTGTTGCCCCATTACGAAGCAATGCTTTAGCAGAGGGCGAATGTCTGTGTGGCAGCGAATGCAGTTCCAAGGGACAGTGAAAACCAGCTAGAGCTTTCAGTGCTGGCAGCTTTCCTGTGGGCGCAATCTCTGGACGTTTCCAATTTGGCAGCCGGGCTCTGCCAGAGAGAGATACAGAGTGTTGCCCCATTACGAAGCAATGCTTTAGCAGAGCGCGAATGTCTGTGTGGCAGCGAATGCAGTTCCAAGGGACAGTGAAAACCAGCTAGAGCTTTCAGTGCTGGCAGCTTTCCTGTGGGCGCAATCTCTGGACGTTTCCAATTTGGCAGCCGGGCTCTGCCAGAGAGAGAAACAGAGTGTTGCCCCATTACGAAGCAATGCTTTAACAGAGCGCGAATGTCTGTGTGGCAGCGAATGCAGTTCCAAGGGACAGTGAAAACCAGCTAGAGCTTTCAGTGCTGGCAGCTTTCCTGTGGGCGCAATCTCTGGACGTTTCCAATTTGGCAGCCGGGCTCTGCCAGAGAGAGATACAGAGTGCTGCCCCATTACGAAGCAATGCTTTAGCAGAGCGCGAATGTCTGTGTGGCAGCGAATGCAGTTCCAAGGGACAGTGAAAACCAGCTAGAGCTTTCAGTGCTGGCAGCTTTCCTGTGGGCGCAATCTCTGGACGTTTCCAATTTGGCAGCCGGGCTCTGCCAGAGAAAGAGACAGAGTGTTACCCCATTACGAAGCAATGCTTTAGCAGAGCGCAAATGTCTGTGTGGCAGCGAATGCAGTTCCAAGGGACAGTGAAAACCAGCTAGAGCTTTCAGTGCTGGCAGCTTTCCTGTGGGCGCAATGTCTGGACGTTTCCAATTTGGCAGCCGTGCTCTGCCAGAGAGAGATACAGTGTTGCCCCATTACGAAGCAATGCTTTAGCAGAGCGCGAATTTCTGTGTGGCAGCGAATGCAGTTCCAAGGGACAGTGAAAACCAGCTAGAGCTTTCAGTGCTGGCAGCTTTCCTGTGGGCGCAATCTCTGGACGTTTCCAATTTGGCAGCCGGGCTCTGCCAGAGAGAGAAACAGAGTGTTGCCCCATTAGGAAGCAATGCTTTAGCAGAGCGCGAATGTCTGTGTGGCAGCGAATGCAGTTCCAAGGGACAGTGAAAACCAGCTAGAGCTTTCAGTGCTGGCAGCTTTCCTGTGGGCGCAATCTCTGGACGTTTCCAATTTGGCAGCCGGGCTCTGCCAGAGAGAGAAACAGAGTGTTGCCCCATTACGAAGCAATGCTTTAGCAGAGCGCGAATGTCTGTGTGGCAGCGAATGCAGTTCCAAGGGACAGTGAAAACCAGCTAGAGCTTTCAGTGCTGGCAGCTTTCCTGTGGGCGCAATGTCTGGACGTTTCCAATTTGGCAGCCGGGCTCTGCCAGAGAGAGATACAGAGTGTTGCCCCATTACGAAGCAATGCTTTAGCAGAGCGCGAATGTCTGTGTGGCAGCGAATGCAGTTCCAAGGGACAGTGAAAACCAGCTAGAGCTTTCAGTGCTGGCAGCTTTCCTGTGGGCGCAATGTCTGGACGTTTCCAATTTGGCAGCCGGGCTCTGCCAGAGAAAGATACAGAGTGTTGCCCCATTACGAAGCAATGCTTTAGCAGAGCGCGAATGTCTGTGTGGCAGCGAATGCAGTTCCAAGGGACAGTGAAAACCAGCTAGAGCTTTCAGTTCTGGCAGCTTTCCTGTGGGCACAATCTCTGGACGTTTCCAATTTGGCAGCCGGGCTCTGCCAGAGAGAGATACAGAGTGTTGCCCCATTACGAAGCAATGCTTTAGCAGAGCGCGAATGTCTGTGTGGCAGCGAATGCAGTTCCAAGGGACAGTGAAAACCAGCTACAGCTTTCAGTGCTGGCAGCTTTCCTGTGGGCGCAATCTCTGGACGTTTCCAATTTGGCAGCCGGGCTCTGCCAGAGAGAGAAACAGAGTGTTGCCCCATTACGAAGCAATGCTTTAGCAGAGCGCGAATGTCTGTGTGGCAGCGAATGCAGTTCCAAGGGACAGTGAAAACCAGCTAGAGCTTTCAGTGCTGGCAGCTTTCCTGTGGGCGCAATGTCTGGACGTTTCCAATTTGGCAGCCGGGCTCTGCCAGAGAGAGATACAGAGTGTTGCCCCATTACGAAGCAATGCTTTAGCAGAGCGCGAATGTCTGTGTGGCAGCGAATGCAGTTCCAAGGGACAGTGAAAACCAGCTAGAGCTTTCAGTGCTGGCAGCTTTCCTGTGGGCGCAATGTCTGGACGTTTCCAATTTGGCAGCCGGGCTCTGCCAGAGAGAGATACAGAGTGTTGCCCCATTACGAAGCAATGCTTTAGCAGAGCGCGAATGTCTGTGTGGCAGCGAATGCAGTTCCAAGGGACAGTGAAAACCAGCTAGAGCTTTCAGTGCTGGCAGCTTTCCTGTGGGCGCAATGTCTGGACGTTTCCAATTTGGCAGCCGGGCTCTGCCAGAGAGAGATACAGTGTTGCCCCATTACGAAGCAATGCTTTAGCAGAGCGCGAATGTCTGTGTGGCAGCGAATGCAGTTCCAAGGGACAGTGAAAACCAGCTAGAGCTTTCAGTGCTGGCAGCTTTCCTGTGGGCGCAATCTCTGGACGTTTCCAATTTGGCAGCCGGGCTCTGCCAGAGAGAGATACAGAATGTTGCCCCATTACGAAGCAATGCTTTAGCAGAGCGCGAATGTCTGTGTGGCAGCGAATGCAGTTCCAAGGGACAGTGAAAACCAGCTAGAGTTTTCAGTGCTGGCAGCTTTCCTGTGGGCGCAATCTCTGGACGTTTCCAATTTGGCAGCCGGGCTCTGCCAGAGAGAGATACAGAGTGTTGCCCCATTAGGAAGCAATGCTTTAGCAGAGCGCGAATGTCTGTGTGGCAGCGAATGCAGTTCCAAGGGACAGTGAAAACCAGCTAGAGCTTTCAGTGCTGGCAGCTTTCCTGTGGGCGCAATCTCTGGACGTTTCCAATTTGGCAGCCGGGCTCTGCCAGAGAGAGATACGGAGTGTTGCCCCATTACGAAGCAATGCTTTAGCAGAGGGCGAATGTCTGTGTGGCAGCGAATGCAGTTCCAAGGGACAGTGAAAACCAGCTAGAGCTTTCAGTGCTGGCAGCTTTCCTGTGGGCGCAATCTCTGGACGTTTCCAATTTGGCAGCCGGGCTCTGCCAGAGAGAGATACAGAGTGTTGCCCCATTACGAAGCAATGCTTTAGCAGAGCGCGAATGTCTGTGTGGCAGCGAATGCAGTTCCAAGGGACAGTGAAAACCAGCTAGAGCTTTCAGTGCTGGCAGCTTTCCTGTGGGCGCAATCTCTGGACGTTTCCAATTTGGCAGCCGGGCTCTGCCAGAGAGAGAAACAGAGTGTTGCCCCATTACGAAGCAATGCTTTAACAGAGCGCGAATGTCTGTGTGGCAGCGAATGCAGTTCCAAGGGACAGTGAAAACCAGCTAGAGCTTTCAGTGCTGGCAGCTTTCCTGTGGGCGCAATCTCTGGACGTTTCCAATTTGGCAGCCGGGCTCTGCCAGAGAGAGATACAGAGTGTTGCCCCATTAGGAAGCAATGCTTTAGCAGAGCGCGAATGTCTGTGTGGCAGCGAATGCAGTTCCAAGGGACAGTGAAAACCAGCTAGAGCTTTCAGTGCTGGCAGCTTTCCTGTGGGCGCAATCTCTGGACGTTTCCAATTTGGCAGCCGGGCTCTGCCAGAGAGAGATACAGAGTGTTGCCCCATTACGAAGCAATGCTTTAGCAGAGCGCGAATGTCTGTGTGGCAGCGAATGCAGTTCCAAGGGACAGTGAAAACCAGCTAGAGCTTTCAGTGCTGGCAGCTTTCCTGTGGGCGCAATCTCTGGACGTTTCCAATTTGGCAGCCGGGCTCTGCCAGAGAGAGAGACAGAGTGTTGCCCCATTACGAAGCAATGCTTTAGCAGAGCGCGAATGTCTGTGTGGCAGCGAATGCAGTTCCAAGGGACAGTGAAAACCAGCTAGAGCTTTCAGTGCTGGCAGCTTTCCTGTGGGCGCAATCTCTGGACGTTTCCAATTTGGCAGCCGGGCTCTGCCAGAGAGAGATACAGTGTTGCCCCATTACGAAGCAATGCT
Organism: Mycteria americana; assembly: GCF_035582795.1. Lineage (NCBI taxonomy): Eukaryota > Metazoa > Chordata > Aves > Ciconiiformes > Ciconiidae > Mycteria > Mycteria americana. The sequence goes on from NW_027445672.1 coordinate 233,127, forward strand.
TTAGCAGAGCGCGAATGTCTGTGTGGCAGCGAATGCAGTTCCAAGGGACAGTGAAAACCAGCTAGAGCTTTCAGTGCTGGCAGCTTTCCTGTGGGCGCAATCTCTGGACGTTTCCAATTTGGCAGCCGGGCTCTGCCAGAGAGAGAGACAGAGTGTTGCCCCATTACGAAGCAATGCTTTAGCAGAGCGCGAATGTCTGTGTGGCAGCGAATGCAGTTCCAAGGGACAGTGAAAACCAGCTAGAGCTTTCAGTGCTGGCAGCTTTCCTGTGGGCGCAATCTCTGGACGTTTCCAATTTGGCAGCCGGGCTCTGCCAGAGAGAGAGACAGAGTGTTGCCCCATTACGAAGCAATGCTTTAGCAGAGCGCGAATGTCTGTGTGGCAGCGAATGCAGTTCCAAGGGACAGTGAAAACCAGCTAGAGCTTTCAGTGCTGGCAGCTTTCCTGTGGGCGCAATCTCTGGACGTTTCCAATTTGGCAGCCGGGCTCTGCCAGAGAGAGATACAGAGTGTTGCCCCATTACGAAGCAATGCTTTAACAGAGCGCGAATGTCTGTGTGGCAGCGAATGCAGTTCCAAGGGACAGTGAAAACCAGCTAGAGCTTTCAGTGCTGGCAGCTTTCCTGTGGGCGCAATCTCTGGACGTTTCCAATTTGGCAGCCGGGCTCTGCCAGAGAGAGAAACAGAGTGTTGCCCCATTACGAAGCAATGCTTTAGCAGAGCGCGAATGTCTGTGTGGCAGCGAATGCAGTTCCAAGGGACAGTGAAAACCAGCTAGAGCTTTCAGTGCTGGCAGCTTTCCTGTGGGCGCAATGTCTGGACGTTTCCAATTTGGCAGCCGTGCTCTGCCAGAGAGAGATACAGTGTTGCCCCATTACGAAGCAATGCTTTAGCAGAGCGCGAATTTCTGTGTGGCAGCGAATGCAGTTCCAAGGGACAGTGAAAACCAGCTAGAGCTTTCAGTGCTGGCAGCTTTCCTGTGGGCGCAATCTCTGGACGTTTCCAATTTTGCAGCCGGGCTCTGCCAGAGAGAGAAACAGAGTGTTGCCCCATTACGAAGCAATGCTTTAGCAGAGCGCGAATGTCTGTGTGGCAGCGAATGCAGTTCCAAGGGACAGTGAAAACCAGCTAGAGCTTTCAGTGCTGGCAGCTTTCCTGTGGGCGCAATCTCTGGACGTTTCCAATTTGGCAGCCGGGCTCTGCCAGAGAGAGAAACAGAGTGTTGCCCCATTACGAAGCAATGCTTTAGCAGAGCGCGAATGTCTGTGTGGCAGCGAATGCAGTTCCAAGGGACAGTGAAAACCAGCTAGAGCTTTCAGTGCTGGCAGCTTTCCTGTGGGCGCAATGTCTGGACGTTTCCAATTTGGCAGCCGGGCTCTGCCAGAGAGAGATACAGAGTGTTGCCCCATTACGAAGCAATGCTTTAGCAGAGCGCGAATGTCTGTGTGGCAGCGAATGCAGTTCCAAGGGACAGTGAAAACCAGCTAGAGCTTTCAGTGCTGGCAGCTTTCCTGTGGGCGCAATGTCTGGACGTTTCCAATTTGGCAGCCGGGCTCTGCCAGAGAGAGATACAGAGTGTTGCCCCATTACGAAGCAATGCTTTAACAGAGCGCGAATGTCTGTGTGGCAGCGAATGCAGTTCCAAGGGACAGTGAAAACCAGCTAGAGCTTTCAGTGCTGGCAGCTTTCCTGTGGGCGCAATGTCTGGACGTTTCCAATTTGGCAGCCGGGCTCTGCCAGAGAGAGATACAGTGTTGCCCCATTACGAAGCAATGCTTTAGCAGAGCGCGAATGTCTGTGTGGCAGCGAATGCAGTTCCAAGGGACAGTGAAAACCAGCTAGAGCTTTCAGTGCTGGCAGCTTTCCTGTGGGCGCAATCTCTGGACGTTTCCAATTTGGCAGCCGGGCTCTGCCAGAGAGAGATACAGAATGTTGCCCCATTACGAAGCAATGCTTTAGCAGAGCGCGAATGTCTGTGTGGCAGCGAATGCAGTTCCAAGGGACAGTGAAAACCAGCTAGAGTTTTCAGTGCTGGCAGCTTTCCTGTGGGCGCAATCTCTGGACGTTTCCAATTTGGCAGCCGGGCTCTGCCAGAGATAGATACAGAGTGTTGCCCCATTAGGAAGCAATGCTTTAGCAGAGCGCGAATGTCTGTGTGGCAGCGAATGCAGTTCCAAGGGACAGTGAAAACCAGCTAGAGCTTTCAGTGCTGGCAGCTTTCCTGTGGGCGCAATCTCTGGACGTTTCCAATTTGGCAGCCGGGCTCTGCCAGAGAGAGATACGGAGTGTTGCCCCATTACGAAGCAATGCTTTAGCAGAGGGCGAATGTCTGTGTGGCAGCGAATGCAGTTCCAAGGGACAGTGAAAACCAGCTAGAGCTTTCAGTGCTGGCAGCTTTCCTGTGGGCGCAATCTCTGGACGTTTCCAATTTGGCAGCCGGGCTCTGCCAGAGAGAGATACAGAGTGTTGCCCCATTACGAAGCAATGCTTTAGCAGAGCGCGAATGTCTGTGTGGCAGCGAATGCAGTTCCAAGGGACAGTGAAAACCAGCTAGAGCTTTCAGTGCTGGCAGCTTTCCTGTGGGCGCAATCTCTGGACGTTTCCAATTTGGCAGCCGGGCTCTGCCAGAGAGAGAAACAGAGTGTTGCCCCATTACGAAGCAATGCTTTAGCAGAGCGCGAATGTCTGTGTGGCAGCGAATGCAGTTCCAAGGGACAGTGAAAACCAGCTAGAGCTTTCAGTGCTGGCAGCTTTCCTGTGGGCGCAATCTCTGGACGTTTCCAATTTGGCAGCCGGGCTCTGCCAGAGAGAGATACAGAGTGTTGCCCCATTACGAAGCAATGCTTTAGCAGAGCGCGAATGTCTGTGTGGCAGCGAATGCAGTTCCAAGGGACAGTGAAAACCAGCTAGAGCTTTCAGTGCTGGCAGCTTTCCTGTGGGCGCAATCTCTGGACGTTTCCAATTTGGCAGCCGGGCTCTGCCAGAGAGAGAGACAGAGTGTTGCCCCATTACGAAGCAATGCTTTAGCAGAGCGCAAATGTCTGTGTGGCAGCGAATGCAGTTCCAAGGGACAGTGAAAACCAGCTAGAGCTTTCAGTGCTGGCAGCTTTCCTGTGGGCGCAATGTCTGGACGTTTCCAATTTGGCAGCCGTGCTCTGCCAGAGAGAGATACAGTGTTGCCCCATTACGAAGCAATGCTTTAGCAGAGCGCGAATTTCTGTGTGGCAGCGAATGCAGTTCCAAGGGACAGTGAAAACCAGCTAGAGCTTTCAGTGCTGGCAGCTTTCCTGTGGGCGCAATCTCTGGACGTTTCCAATTTGGCAGCCGGGCTCTGCCAGAGAGAGAAACAGAGTGTTGCCCCATTACGAAGCAATGCTTTAGCAGAGCGCGAATGTCTGTGTGGCAGCGAATGCAGTTCCAAGGGACAGTGAAAACCAGCTAGAGCTTTCAGTGCTGGCAGCTTTCCTGTGGGCGCAATCTCTGGACGTTTCCAATTTGGCAGCCGGGCTCTGCCAGAGAGAGAAACAGTGTTGCCCCATTACGAAGCAATGCTTTAGCAGAGCGCGAATGTCTGTGTGGCAGCGAATGCAGTTCCAAGGGACAGTGAAAACCAGCTAGAGCTTTCAGTGCTGGCAGCTTTCCTGTGGGCGCAATCTCTGGACGTTTCCAATTTGGCAGCCGGGCTCTGCCAGAGAGAGATACAGAGTGTTGCCCCATTACGAAGCAATGCTTTAGCAGAGCGCGAATGTCTGTGTGGCAGCGAATGCAGTTCCAAGGGACAGTGAAAACCAGCTAGAGCTTTCAGTGCTGGCAGCTTTCCTGTGGGCGCAATCTCTGGACGTTTCCAATTTGGCAGCCGGGCTCTGCCAGAGAGAGAGACAGAGTGTTGCCCCATTACGAAGCAATGCTTTAGCAGAGCGCGAATGTCTGTGTGGCAGCGAATGCAGTTCCAAGGGACAGTGAAAACCAGCTAGAGCTTTCAGTGCTGGCAGCTTTCCTGTGGGCGCAATCTCTGGACGTTTCCAATTTGGCAGCCGGGCTCTGCCAGAGAGAGATACAGAGTGTTGCCCCATTACGAAGCAATGCTTTAACAGAGCGCGAATGTCTGTGTGGCAGCGAATGCAGTTCCAAGGGACAGTGAAAACCAGCTAGAGCTTTCAGTGCTGGCAGCTTTCCTGTGGGCGCAATCTCTGGACGTTTCCAATTTGGCAGCCGGGCTCTGCCAGAGAGAGAAACAGAGTGTTGCCCCATTACGAAGCAATGCTTTAGCAGAGCGCGAATGTCTGTGTGGCAGCGAATGCAGTTCCAAGGGACAGTGAAAACCAGCTAGAGCTTTCAGTGCTGGCAGCTTTCCTGTGGGCGCAATGTCTGGACGTTTCCAATTTGGCAGCCGTGCTCTGCCAGAGAGAGATATAGTGTTGCCCCATTACGAAGCAATGCTTTAGCAGAGCGCGAATTTCTGTGTGGCAGCGAATGCAGTTCCAAGGGACAGTGAAAACCAGCTAGAGCTTTCAGTGCTGGCAGCTTTCCTGTGGGCGCAATCTCTGGACGTTTCCAATTTGGCAGCCGGGCTCTGCCAGAGAGAGAAACAGAGTGTTGCCCCATTACGAAGCAATGCTTTAGCAGAGCGCGAATGTCTGTGTGGCAGCGAATGCAGTTCCAAGGGACAGTGAAAACCAGCTACAGCTTTCAGTGCTGGCAGCTTTCCTGTGGGCGCAATCTCTGGACGTTTCCAATTTGGCAGCCGGGCTCTGCCAGAGAGAGAAACAGAGTGTTGCCCCATTACGAAGCAATGCTTTAGCAGAGCGCGAATGTCTGTGTGGCAGCGAATGCAGTTCCAAGGGACAGTGAAAACCAGCTAGAGCTTTCAGTGCTGGCAGCTTTCCTGTGGGCGCAATCTCTGGACGTTTCCAATTTGGCAGCCGGGCTCTGCCAGAGAGAGATACAGAGTGTTGCCCCATTACGAAGCAATGCTTTAGCAGAGCGCGAATGTCTGTGTGGCAGCGAATGCAGTTCCAAGGGACAGTGAAAACCAGCTAGAGCTTTCAGTGCTGGCAGCTTTCCTGTGGGCGCAATGTCTGGACGTTTCCAATTTGGCAGCCGGGCTCTGCCAGAGAGAGATACAGAGTGTTGCCCCATTACGAAGCAATGCTTTAACAGAGCGCGAATGTCTGTGTGGCAGCGAATGCAGTTCCAAGGGACAGTGAAAACCAGCTAGAGCTTTCAGTGCTGGCAGCTTTCCTGTGGGCGCAATCTCTGGACGTTTCCAATTTGGCAGCCGGGCTCTGCCAGAGAGAGATACAGTGTTGCCCCATTACGAAGCAATGCTTTAGCAGAGCGCGAATGTCTGTGTGGCAGCGAATGCAGTTCCAAGGGACAGTGAAAACCAGCTAGAGCTTTCAGTGCTGGCAGCTTTCCTGTGGGCGCAATCTCTGGACGTTTCCAATTTGGCAGCCGGGCTCTGCCAGAGAGAGATACAGAATGTTGCCCCATTACGAAGCAATGCTTTAGCAGAGCGCGAATGTCTGTGTGGCAGCGAATGCAGTTCCAAGGGACAGTGAAAACCAGCTAGAGTTTTCAGTGCTGGCAGCTTTCCTGTGGGCGCAATCTCTGGACGTTTCCAATTTGGCAGCCGGGCTCTGCCAGAGAGAGATACAGAGTGTTGCCCCATTAGGAAGCAATGCTTTAGCAGAGCGCGAATGTCTGTGTGGCAGCGAATGCAGTTCCAAGGGACAGTGAAAACCAGCTAGAGCTTTCAGTGCTGGCAGCTTTCCTGTGGGCGCAATCTCTGGACGTTTCCAATTTGGCAGCCGGGCTCTGCCAGAGAGAGATACGGAGTGTTGCCCCATTACGAAGCAATGCTTTAGCAGAGGGCGAATGTCTGTGTGGCAGCGAATGCAGTTCCAAGGGACAGTGAAAACCAGCTAGAGCTTTCAGTGCTGGCAGCTTTCCTGTGGGCGCAATCTCTGGACGTTTCCAATTTGGCAGCCGGGCTCTGCCAGAGAGAGATACAGAGTGTTGCCCCATTACGAAGCAATGCTTTAGCAGAGCGCGAATGTCTGTGTGGCAGCGAATGCAGTTCCAAGGGACAGTGAAAACCAGCTAGAGCTTTCAGTGCTGGCAGCTTTCCTGTGGGCGCAATCTCTGGACGTTTCCAATTTGGCAGCCGGGCTCTGCCAGAGAGAGAAACAGAGTGTTGCCCCATTACGAAGCAATGCTTTAGCAGAGCGCGAATGTCTGTGTGGCAGCGAATGCAGTTCCAAGGGACAGTGAAAACCAGCTAGAGCTTTCAGTGCTGGCAGCTTTCCTGTGGGCGCAATCTCTGGACGTTTCCAATTTGGCAGCCGGGCTCTGCCAGAGAGAGATACAGAGTGTTGCCCCATTACGAAGCAATGCTTTAGCAGAGCGCGAATGTCTGTGTGGCAGCGAATGCAGTTCCAAGGGACAGTGAAAACCAGCTAGAGCTTTCAGTGCTGGCAGCTTTCCTGTGGGCGCAATCTCTGGACGTTTCCAATTTGGCAGCCGGGCTCTGCCAGAGAGAGAGACAGAGTGTTGCCCCATTACGAAGCAATGCTTTAGCAGAGCGCAAATGTCTGTGTGGCAGCGAAGTCAGTTCCAAGGGACAGTGAAAACCAGCTAGAGCTTTCAGTGCTGGCAGCTTTCCTGTGGGCGCAATGTCTGGACGTTTCCAATTTGGCAGCCGTGCTCTGCCAGAGAGAGATACAGTGTTGCCCCATTACGAAGCAATGCTTTAGCAGAGCGCGAATTTCTGTGTGGCAGCGAATGCAGTTCCAAGGGACAGTGAAAACCAGCTAGAGCTTTCAGTGCTGGCAGCTTTCCTGTGGGCGCAATCTCTGGACGTTTCCAATTTGGCAGCCGGGCTCTGCCAGAGAGAGAAACAGAGTGTTGCCCCATTAGGAAGCAATGCTTTAGCAGAGCGCGAATGTCTGTGTGGCAGCGAATGCAGTTCCAAGGGACAGTGAAAACCAGCTAGAGCTTTCAGTGCTGGCAGCTTTCCTGTGGGCGCAATCTCTGGACGTTTCCAATTTGGCAGCCGGGCTCTGCCAGAGAGAGAAACAGTGTTGCCCCATTACGAAGCAATGCTTTAGCAGAGCGCGAATGTCTGTGTGGCAGCGAATGCAGTTCCAAGGGACAGTGAAAACCAGCTAGAGCTTTCAGTGCTGGCAGCTTTCCTGTGGGCGCAATCTCTGGACTTTTCCAATTTGGCAGCCGGGCTCTGCCAGAGAGAGAGACAGAGTGTTGCCCCATTACGAAGCAATGCTTTAGCAGAGCGCGAATGTCTGTGTGGCAGCGAATGCAGTTCCAAGGGACAGTGAAAACCAGCTAGAGCTTTCAGTGCTGGCAGCTTTCCTGTGGGCGCAATGTCTGGACGTTTCCAATTTGGCAGCCGGGCTCTGCCAGAGAAAGATACAGAGTGTTGCCCCATTACGAAGCAATGCTTTAGCAGAGCGCGAATGTCTGTGTGGCAGCGAATGCAGTTCCAAGGGACAGTGAAAACCAGCTAGAGCTTTCAGTTCTGGCAGCTTTCCTGTGGGCACAATCTCTGGACGTTTCCAATTTGGCAGCCGGGCTCTGCCAGAGAGAGATACAGAGTGTTGCCCCATTACGAAGCAATGCTTTAGCAGAGCGCGAATGTCTGTGTGGCAGCAAATGCAGTTCCAAGGGACAGTGAAAACCAGCTAGAGCTTTCAGTGCTGGCAGCTTTCCTGTGGGCGCAATCTCTGGACGTTTCCAATTTGGCAGCCGGGCTCTGCCAGAGAGAGAGACAGAGTGTTGCCCCATTACGAAGCAATGCTTTAGCAGAGCGCAAATGTCTGTGTGGCAGCGAATGCAGTTCCAAGGGACAGTGAAAACCAGCTAGAGCTTTCAGTGCTGGCAGCTTTCCTGTGGGCGCAATGTCTGGACGTTTCCAATTTGGCAGCCGTGCTCTGCCAGAGAGAGATACAGTGTTGCCCCATTACGAAGCAATGCTTTAGCAGAGCGCGAATTTCTGTGTGGCAGCGAATGCAGTTCCAAGGGACAGTGAAAACCAGCTAGAGCTTTCAGTGCTGGCAGCTTTCCTGTGGGCGCAATCTCTGGACGTTTCCAATTTGGCAGCCGGGCTCTGCCAGAGAGAGAAACAGAGTGTTGCCCCATTAGGAAGCAATGCTTTAGCAGAGCGCGAATGTCTGTGTGGCAGCGAATGCAGTTCCAAGGGACAGTGAAAACCAGCTAGAGCTTTCAGTGCTGGCAGCTTTCCTGTGGGCGCAATCTCTGGACGTTTCCAATTTGGCAGCCGGGCTCTGCCAGAGAGAGAAACAGTGTTGCCCCATTAGGAAGCAATGCTTTAGCAGAGCGCGAATGTCTGTGTGGCAGCGAATGCAGTTCCAAGGGACAGTGAAAACCAGCTAGAGCTTTCAGTGCTGGCAGCTTTCCTGTGGGCGCAATCTCTGGACGTTTCCAATTTGGCAGCCGGGCTCTGCCAGAGAGAGATACAGAGTGTTGCCCCATTACGAAGCAATGCTTTAGCAGAGCGCGAATGTCTGTGTGGCAGCGAATGCAGTTCCAAGGGACAGTGAAAACCAGCTAGAGCTTTCAGTGCTGGCAGCTTTCCTGTGGGCGCAATCTCTGGACGTTTCCAATTTGGCAGCCGGGCTCTGCCAGAGAGAGAGACAGAGTGTTGCCCCATTACGAAGCAATGCTTTAGCAGAGCGCGAATGTCTGTGTGGCAGCGAATGCAGTTCCAAGGGACAGTGAAAACCAGCTAGAGCTTTCAGTGCTGGCAGCTTTCCTGTGGGCGCAATCTCTGGACGTTTCCAATTTGGCAGCCGGGCTCTGCCAGAGAGAGATACAGAGTGTTGCCCCATTACGAAGCAATGCTTTAACAGAGCGCGAATGTCTGTGTGGCAGCGAATGCAGTTCCAAGGGACAGTGAAAACCAGCTAGAGCTTTCAGTGCTGGCAGCTTTCCTGTGGGCGCAATCTCTGGACGTTTCCAATTTGGCAGCCGGGCTCTGCCAGAGAGAGATACAGAGTGTTGCCCCATTACGAAGCAATGCTTTAGCAGAGCGCGAATGTCTGTGTGGCAGCGAATGCAGTTCCAAGGGACAGTGAAAACCAGCTAGAGCTTTCAGTGCTGGCAGCTTTCCTGTGGGCGCAATGTCTGGACGTTTCCAATTTGGCAGCCGTGCTCTGCCAGAGAGAGATACAGTGTTGCCCCATTACGAAGCAATGCTTTAGCAGAGCGCGAATTTCTGTGTGGCAGCGAATGCAGTTCCAAGGGACAGTGAAAACCAGCTAGAGCTTTCAGTGCTGGCAGCTTTCCTGTGGGCGCAATCTCTGGACGTTTCCAATTTGGCAGCCGGGCTCTGCCAGAGAGAGAAACAGAGTGTTGCCCCATTACGAAGCAATGCTTTAGCAGAGCGCGAATGTCTGTGTGGCAGCGAATGCAGTTCCAAGGGACAGTGAAAACCAGCTACAGCTTTCAGTGCTGGCAGCTTTCCTGTGGGCGCAATCTCTGGACGTTTCCAATTTGGCAGCCGGGCTCTGCCAGAGAGAGAAACAGAGTGTTGCCCCATTACGAAGCAATGCTTTAGCAGAGCGCGAATGTCTGTGTGGCAGCGAATGCAGTTCCAAGGGACAGTGAAAACCAGCTAGAGCTTTCAGTGCTGGCAGCTTTCCTGTGGGCGCAATGTCTGGACGTTTCCAATTTGGCAGCCGGGCTCTGCCAGAGAGAGATACAGAGTGTTGCCCCATTACGAAGCAATGCTTTAGCAGAGCGCGAATGTCTGTGTGGCAGCGAATGCAGTTCCAAGGGACAGTGAAAACCAGCTAGAGCTTTCAGTGCTGGCAGCTTTCCTGTGGGCGCAATGTCTGGACGTTTCCAATTTGGCAGCCGGGCTCTGCCAGAGAGAGATACAGAGTGTTGCCCCATTACGAAGCAATGCTTTAACAGAGCGCGAATGTCTGTGTGGCAGCGAATGCAGTTCCAAGGGACAGTGAAAACCAGCTAGAGCTTTCAGTGCTGGCAGCTTTCCTGTGGGCGCAATGTCTGGACGTTTCCAATTTGGCAGCCGGGCTCTGCCAGAGAGAGATACAGTGTTGCCCCATTACGAAGCAATGCTTTAGCAGAGCGCGAATGTCTGTGTGGCAGCGAATGCAGTTCCAAGGGACAGTGAAAACCAGCTAGAGCTTTCAGTGCTGGCAGCTTTCCTGTGGGCGCAATCTCTGGACGTTTCCAATTTGGCAGCCGGGCTCTGCCAGAGAGAGATACAGAATGTTGCCCCATTACGAAGCAATGCTTTAGCAGAGCGCGAATGTCTGTGTGGCAGCGAATGCAGTTCCAAGGGACAGTGAAAACCAGCTAGAGTTTTCAGTGCTGGCAGCTTTCCTGTGGGCGCAATCTCTGGACGTTTCCAATTTGGCAGCCGGGCTCTGCCAGAGAGAGATACAGAGTGTTGCCCCATTAGGAAGCAATGCTTTAGCAGAGCGCGAATGTCTGTGTGGCAGCGAATGCAGTTCCAAGGGACAGTGAAAACCAGCTAGAGCTTTCAGTGCTGGCAGCTTTCCTGTGGGTGCAATCTCTGGACGTTTCCAATTTGGCAGCCGGGCTCTGCCAGAGAGAGATACGGAGTGTTGCCCCATTACGAAGCAATGCTTTAGCAGAGGGCGAATGTCTGTGTGGCAGCGAATGCAGTTCCAAGGGACAGTGAAAACCAGCTAGAGCTTTCAGTGCTGGCAGCTTTCCTGTGGGCGCAATCTCTGGACGTTTCCAATTTGGCAGCCGGGCTCTGCCAGAGAGAGATACAGAGTGTTGCCCCATTACGAAGCAATGCTTTAGCAGAGCGCGAATGTCTGTGTGGCAGCGAATGCAGTTCCAAGGGACAGTGAAAACCAGTTAGAGCTTTCAGTGCTGGCAGCTTTCCTGTGGGCGCAATCTCTGGACGTTTCCAATTTGGCAGCCGGGCTCTGCCAGAGAGAGAAACAGAGTGTTGCCCCATTACGAAGCAATGCTTTAGCAGAGCGCGAATGTCTGTGTGGCAGCGAATGCAGTTCCAAGGGACAGTGAAAACCAGCTAGAGCTTTCAGTGCTGGCAGCTTTCCTGTGGGCGCAATCTCTGGACGTTTCCAATTTGGCAGCCGGGCTCTGCCAGAGAGAGATACAGAATGTTGCCCCATTACGAAGCAATGCTTTAGCAGAGCGCGAATGTCTGTGTGGCAGCGAATGCAGTTCCAAGGGACAGTGAAAACCAGCTAGAGCTTTCAGTGCTGGCAGCTTTCCTGTGGGCGCAATCTCTGGACGTTTCCAATTTGGCAGCCGGGCTCTGCCAGAGAGAGAGACAGAGTGTTGCCCCATTACGAAGCAATGCTTTAGCCGAGCGCAAATGTCTGTGTGGCAGCGAAGTCAGTTCCAAGGGACAGTGAAAACCAGCTAGAGCTTTCAGTGCTGGCAGCTTTCCTGTGGGCGCAATGTCTGGACGTTTCCAATTTGGCAGCCGTGCTCTGCCAGAGAGAGATACAGTGTTGCCCCATTACGAAGCAATGCTTTAGCAGAGCGCGAATTTCTGTGTGGCAGCGAATGCAGTTCCAAGGGACAGTGAAAACCAGCTAGAGCTTTCAGTGCTGGCAGCTTTCCTGTGGGCGCAATCTCTGGACGTTTCCAATTTGGCAGCCGGGCTCTGCCAGAGAGAGAAACAGAGTGTTGCCCCATTAGGAAGCAATGCTTTAGCAGAGCGCGAATGTCTGTGTGGCAGCGAATGCAGTTCCAAGGGACAGTGAAAACCAGCTAGAGCTTTCAGTGCTGGCAGCTTTCCTGTGGGCGCAATCTCTGGACGTTTCCAATTTGGCAGCCGGGCTCTGCCAGAGAGAGAAACAGTGTTGCCCCATTACGAAGCAATGCTTTAGCAGAGCGCGAATGTCTGTGTGGCAGCGAATGCAGTTCCAAGGGACAGTGAAAACCAGCTAGAGCTTTCAGTGCTGGCAGCTTTCCTGTGGGCGCAATGTCTGGACGTTTCCAATTTGGCAGCCGGGCTCTGCCAGAGAGAGATACAGAGTGTTGCCCCATTACGAAGCAATGCTTTAGCAGAGCGCGAATGTCTGTGTGGCAGCGAATGCAGTTCCAAGGGACAGTGAAAACCAGCTAGAGCTTTCAGTGCTGGCAGCTTTCCTGTGGGCGCAATGTCTGGACGTTTCCAATTTGGCAGCCGGGCTCTGCCAGAGAAAGATACAGAGTGTTGCCCCATTACGAAGCAATGCTTTAGCAGAGCGCGAATGTCTGTGTGGCAGCGAATGCAGTTCCAAGGGACAGTGAAAACCAGCTAGAGCTTTCAGTTCTGGCAGCTTTCCTGTGGGCACAATCTCTGGACGTTTCCAATTTGGCAGCCGGGCTCTGCCAGAGAGAGATACAGAGTGTTGCCCCATTACGAAGCAATGCTTTAGCAGAGCGCGAATGTCTGTGTGGCAGCAAATGCAGTTCTAAGGGACAGTGAAAACCAGCTAGAGCTTTCAGTGCTGGCAGCTTTCCTGTGGGCGCAATCTCTGGACGTTTCCAATTTGGCAGCCGGGCTCTGCCAGAGAGAGAGACAGAGTGTTGCCCCATTACGAAGCAATGCTTTAACAGAGCGCGAATGTCTGTGTGGCAGCGAATGCAGTTCCAAGGGACAGTGAAAACCAGCTACAGCTTTCAGTGCTGGCAGCTTTCCTGTGGGCGCAATCTCTGGACGTTTCCAATTTGGCAGCCGGGCTCTGCCAGAGAGAGATACAGAGTGTTGCCCCATTACGAAGCAATGCTTTAGCAGAGCGCGAATGTCTGTGTGGCAGCGAATGCAGTTCCAAGGGACAGTGAAAACCAGCTAGAGCTTTCAGTGCTGGCAGCTTTCCTGTGGGCGCAATCTCTGGACGTTTCCAATTTGGCAGCCGGGCTCTGCCAGAGAGAGATACAGTGTTGCCCCATTACGAAGCAATGCTTTAGCAGAGCGCGAATGTCTGTGTGGCAGCGAATGCAGTTCCAAGGGACAGTGAAAACCAGCTAGAGCTTTCAGTGCTGGCAGCTTTCCTGTGGGCGCAATCTCTGGACGTTTCCAATTTGGCAGCCGGGCTCTGCCAGAGAGAGATACAGAGTGTTGCCCCATTAGGAAGCAATGCTTTAGCAGAGCGCGAATGTCTGTGTGGCAGCAAATGCAGTTCCAAGGGACAGTGAAAACCAGCTAGAGCTTTCAGTGCTGGCAGCTTTCCTGTGGGCGCAATCTCTGGACGTTTCCAATTTGGCAGCCGGGCTCTGCCAGAGAGAGATACAGAGTGTTGCCCCATTACGAAGCAATGCTTTAGCAGAGCGCGAATGTCTGTGTGGCAGCGAATGCAGTTCCAAGGGACAGTGAAAACCAGCTAGAGCTTTCAGTGCTGGCAGCTTTCCTGTGGGCGCAATCTCTGGACGTTTCCAATTTGGCAGCCGGGCTCTGCCAGAGAGAGATACAGAGTGTTGCCCCATTACGAAGCAATGCTTTAACAGAGCGCGAATGTCTGTGTGGCAGCGAATGCAGTTCCAAGGGACAGTGAAAACCAGCTAGAGCTTTCAGTGCTGGCAGCTTTCCTGTGGGCGCAATCTCTGGACGTTTCCAATTTGGCAGCCGGGCTCTGCCAGAGAGAGATACAGAGTGTTGCCCCATTAGGAAGCAATGCTTTAGCAGTGCGCGAATGTCTGTGTGGCAGCGAATGCAGTTCCAAGGGACAGTGAAAACCAGCTAGAGCTTTCAGTGCTGGCAGCTTTCCTGTGGGCGCAATCTCTGGACGTTTCCAATTTGGCAGCCGGGCTCTGCCAGAGAGAGAGACAGAGTGTTGCCCCATTACGAAGCAATGCTTTAGCAGAGCGCGAATGTCTGTGTGGCAGCGAATGCAGTTCCAAGGGACAGTGAAAACCAGCTAGAGCTTTCAGTGCTGGCAGCTTTCCTGTGGGCGCAATCTCTGGACGTTTCCAATTTGGCAGCCGGGCTCTGCCAGAGAGAGATACAGAGTGTTGCCCCATTACGAAGCAATGCTTTAGCAGAGCGCGAATGTCTGTGTGGCAGCGAATGCAGTTCCAAGGGACAGTGAAAACCAGCTAGAGCTTTCAGTGCTGGCAGCTTTCCTGTGGGCACAATCTCTGGACGTTTCCAATTTGGCAGCCGGGCTCTGCCAGAGAGAGATACAGAGTGTTGCCCCATTACGAAGCAATGCTTTAGCAGAGCGCGAATGTCTGTGTGGCAGCAAATGCAGTTCCAAGGGACAGTGAAAACCAGCTAGAGCTTTCAGTGCTGGCAGCTTTCCTGTGGGCGCAATCTCTGGACGTTTCCAATTTGGCAGCCGGGCTCTGCCAGAGAGAGATACAGAGTGTTGCCCCATTACGAAGCAATGCTTTAGCAGAGCGCGAATGTCTGTGTGGCAGCGAATGCAGTTCCAAGGGACAGTGAAAACCAGCTAGAGCTTTCAGTGCTGGCAGCTTTCCTGTGGGCGCAATCTCTGGACGTTTCCAATTTGGCAGCCGGGCTCTGCCAGAGAGAGAGACAGAGTGTTGCCCCATTACGAAGCAATGCTTTAGCAGAGCGCGAATGTCTGTGTGGCAGCGAATGCAGTTCCAAGGGACAGTGAAAACCAGCTACAGCTTTCAGTGCTGGCAGCTTTCCTGTGGGCGCAATCTCTGGACGTTTCCAATTTGGCAGCCGGGCTCTGCCAGAGAGAGATACAGAGTGTTGCCCCATTACGAAGCAATGCTTTAGCAGAGCGCGAATGTCTGTGTGGCAGCGAATGCAGTTCCAAGGGACAGTGAAAACCAGCTAGAGCTTTCAGTGCTGGCAGCTTTCCTGTGGGCGCAATCTCTGGACGTTTCCAATTTGGCAGCCGGGCTCTGCCAGAGAGAGATACAGAGTGTTGCCCCATTACGAAGCAATGCTTTAACAGAGCGCGAATGTCTGTGTGGCAGCGAATGCAGTTCCAAGGGACAGTGAAAACCAGCTAGAGCTTTCAGTGCTGGCAGCTTTCCTGTGGGCGCAATCTCTGGACGTTTCCAATTTGGCAGCCGGGCTCTGCCAGAGAGAGATACAGAGTGTTGCCCCATTAGGAAGCAATGCTTTAGCAGAGCGCGAATGTCTGTGTGGCAGCGAATGCAGTTCCAAGGGACAGTGAAAACCAGCTAGAGCTTTCAGTGCTGGCAGCTTTCCTGTGGGCGCAATGTCTGGACGTTTCCTATTTGGCAGCCGGGCTCTGCCAGAGAGAGATACAGTGTTGCCCCATTAGGAAGCAATGCTTTAGCAGAGCGCGAATGTCTGTGTGGCAGCGAATGCAGTTCCAAGGGACAGTGAAAACCAGCTAGAGCTTTCAGTGCTGGCAGCTTTCCTGTGGGCGCAATCTCTGGACGTTTCCAATTTGGCAGCCGGGCTCTGCCAGAGAGAGAAACAGAGTGTTGCCCCATTACGAAGCAATGCTTTAGCAGAGCGCGAATGTCTGTGTGGCAGCGAATGCAGTTCCAAGGGACAGTGAAAACCAGCTAGAGCTTTCAGTGCTGGCAGCTTTCCTGTGGGCGCAATCTCTGGACGTTTCCAATTTGGCAGCCGGGCTCTGCCAGAGAGAGATACAGAGTGTTGCCCCATTAGGAAGCAATGCTTTAGCAGAGCGCGAATGTCTGTGTGGCAGCGAATGCAGTTCCAAGGGACAGTGAAAACCAGCTAGAGCTTTCAGTGCTGGCAGCTTTCCTGTGGGCGCAATCTCTGGACGTTTCCAATTTGGCAGCCGGGCTCTGCCAGAGAGAGATACAGAGTGTTGCCCCATTACGAAGCAATGCTTTAACAGAGCGCGGATGTTGTGTGGCAGCGAATGCAGTTCCAAGGGACAGTGAAAACCAGCTAGAGCTTTCAGTGCTGGCAGCTTTCCTGTGGGCGCAATGTCTGGACGTTTCCAATTTGGCAGCCGGGCTCTGCCAGAGAGAGATACAGAGTGTTGCCCCATTACGAAGCAATGCTTTAGCAGAGCGCGAATGTCTGTGTGGCAGCGAATGCAGTTCCAAGGGACAGTGAAAACCAGCTAGAGCTTTCAGTGCTGGCAGCTTTCCTGTGGGCGCAATCTCTGGACGTTTCCAATTTGGCAGCCGGGCTCTGCCAGAGAGAGAGACAGAGTGTTGCCCCATTACGAAGCAATGCTTTAGCAGAGCGCGAATGTCTGTGTGGCAGCGAATGCAGTTCCAAGGGACAGTGAAAACCAGCTAGAGCTTTCAGTGCTGGCAGCTTTCCTGTGGGCGCAATCTCTGGACGTTTCCAATTTGGCAGCCGGGCTCTGCCAGAGAGAGATACAGAGTGTTGCCCCATTACGAAGCAATGCTTTAGCAGAGCGCGAATGTCTGTGTGGCAGCGAATGCAGTTCCAAGGGACAGTGAAAACCAGCTAGAGCTTTCAGTGCTGGCAGCTTTCCTGTGGGCGCAATCTCTGGACGTTTCCAATTTGGCAGCCGGGCTCTGCCAGAGAGAGATACAGTGTTGCCCCATTACGAAGCAATGCTTTAGCAGAGCGCGAATGTCTGTGTGGCAGCGAATGCAGTTCCAAGGGACAGTGAAAACCAGCTAGAGCTTTCAGTGCTGGCAGCTTTCCTGTGGGCGCAATCTCTGGACGTTTCCAATTTGGCAGCCGGGCTCTGCCAGAGAGAGAGACAGAGTGTTGCCCCATTACGAAGCAATGCTTTAGCAGAGCGCGAATGTCTGTGTGGCAGCGAATGCAGTTCCAAGGGACAGTGAAAACCAGCTAGAGCTTTCAGTGCTGGCAGCTTTCCTGTGGGCGCAATCTCTGGACGTTTCCAATTTGGCAGCCGGGCTCTGCCAGAGAGAGAAACAGAGTGTTGCCCCATTACGAAGCAATGCTTTAGCAGAGCGCGAATGTCTGTGTGGCAGCGAATGCAGTTCCAAGGGACAGTGAAAACCAGCTAGAGCTTTCAGTGCTGGCAGCTTTCCTGTGGGCGCAATCTCTGGACGTTTCCAATTTGGCAGCCGGGCTCTGCCAGAGAGAGATACAGAGTGTTGCCCCATTAGGAAGCAATGCTTTAGCAGAGCGCGAATGTCTGTGTGGCAGCGAATGCAGTTCCAAGGGACAGTGAAAACCAGCTAGAGCTTTCAGTGCTGGCAGCTTTCCTGTGGGCGCAATCTCTGGACGTTTCCAATTTGGCAGCCGGGCTCTGCCAGAGAGAGAGACAGAGTGTTGCCCCATTAGGAAGCAATGCTTTAGCAGAGCGCGAATGTCTGTGTGGCAGCGAATGCAGTTCCAAGGGACAGTGAAAACCAGCTAGAGCTTTCAGTGCTGGCAGCTTTCCTGTGGGCGCAATCTCTGGACGTTTCCAATTTGGCAGCCGGGCTCTGCCAGAGTGAGATACAGAGTGTTGCCCCATTACGAAGCAATGCTTTAACAGAGCGCGAATGTCTGTGTGGCAGCGAATGCAGTTCCAAGGGACAGTGAAAACCAGCTAGAGCTTTCAGTGCTGGCAGCTTTCCTGTGGGCGCAATCTCTGGACGTTTCCAATTTGGCAGCCGGGCTCTGCCAGAGAGAGATACAGAGTGTTGCCCCATTACGAAGCAATGCTTTAGCAGAGCGCGAATGTCTGTGTGGCAGCGAATGCAGTTCCAAGGGACAGTGAAAACCAGCTAGAGCTTTCAGTGCTGGCAGCTTTCCTGTGGGCGCAATCTCTGGACGTTTCCAATTTGGCAGCCGGGCTCTGCCAGAGAGAGATACAGAATGTTGCCCCATTACGAAGCAATGCTTTAGCAGAGCGCGAATGTCTGTGTGGCAGCGAATGCAGTTCCAAGGGACAGTGAAAACCAGCTAGAGTTTTCAGTGCTGGCAGCTTTCCTGTGGGCGCAATCTCTGGACGTTTCCAATTTGGCAGCCGGGCTCTGCCAGAGAGAGATACAGAGTGTTGCCCCATTAGGAAGCAATGCTTTAGCAGAGCGCGAATGTCTGTGTGGCAGCGAATGCAGTTCCAAGGGACAGTGAAAACCAGCTAGAGCTTTCAGTGCTGGCAGCTTTCCTGTGGGCGCAATCTCTGGACGTTTCCAATTTGGCAGCCGGGCTCTGCCAGAGAGAGATACGGAGTGTTGCCCCATTACGAAGCAATGCTTTAGCAGAGGGCGAATGTCTGTGTGGCAGC
Organism: Mycteria americana; assembly: GCF_035582795.1. Classification (NCBI taxonomy): domain Eukaryota; kingdom Metazoa; phylum Chordata; class Aves; order Ciconiiformes; family Ciconiidae; genus Mycteria; species Mycteria americana. The sequence continues at coordinate 251,278 of NW_027445672.1, forward strand.
GAATGCAGTTCCAAGGGACAGTGAAAACCAGCTAGAGCTTTCAGTGCTGGCAGCTTTCCTGTGGGCGCAATCTCTGGACGTTTCCAATTTGGCAGCCGGGCTCTGCCAGAGAGAGAGACAGAGTGTTGCCCCATTACGAAGCAATGCTTTAGCAGAGCGCGAATGTCTGTGTGGCAGCGAATGCAGTTCCAAGGGACAGTGAAAACCAGCTAGAGCTTTCAGTGCTGGCAGCTTTCCTGTGGGCGCAATCTCTGGACGTTTCCAATTTGGCAGCCGGGCTCTGCCAGAGAGAGAGACAGAGTGTTGCCCCATTACGAAGCAATGCTTTAGCAGAGCGCGAATGTCTGTGTGGCAGCGAATGCAGTTCCAAGGGACAGTGAAAACCAGCTAGAGCTTTCAGTGCTGGCAGCTTTCCTGTGGGCGCAATCTCTGGACGTTTCCAATTTGGCAGCCGGGCTCTGCCAGAGAGAGATACAGAGTGTTGCCCCATTACGAAGCAATGCTTTAGCAGAGCGCGAATGTCTGTGTGGCAGCGAATGCAGTTCCAAGGGACAGTGAAAACCAGCTAGAGCTTTCAGTGCTGGCAGCTTTCCTGTGGGCGCAATCTCTGGACGTTTCCAATTTGGCAGCCGGGCTCTGCCAGAGAGAGATACAGAGTGTTGCCCCATTAGGAAGCAATGCTTTAGCAGAGGGCGAATGTCTGTGTGGCAGCGAATGCAGTTCCAAGGGACAGTGAAAACCAGCTAGAGCTTTCAGTGCTGGCAGCTTTCCTGTGGGCGCAATCTCTGGACGTTTCCAATTTGGCAGCCGGGCTCTGCCAGAGAGAGAGACAGAGTGTTGCCCCATTACGAAGCAATGCTTTAGCAGAGCGCGAATGTCTGTGTGGCAGCGAATGCAGTTCCAAGGGACAGTGAAAACCAGCTAGAGCTTTCAGTGCTGGCAGCTTTCCTGTGGGCGCAATCTCTGGACGTTTCCAATTTGGCAGCCGGGCTCTGCCAGAGAGAGAGACAGAGTGTTGCCCCATTACGAAGCAATGCTTTAGCAGAGCGCGAATGTCTGTGTGGCAGCGAATGCAGTTCCAAGGGACAGTGAAAACCAGCTAGAGCTTTCAGTGCTGGCAGCTTTCCTGTGGGCGCAATCTCTGGACGTTTCCAATTTGGCAGCCGGGCTCTGCCAGAGAGAGATACAGAGTGTTGCCCCATTACGAAGCAATGCTTTAGCAGAGCGCGAATGTCTGTGTGGCAGCGAATGCAGTTCCAAGGGACAGTGAAAACCAGCTAGAGCTTTCAGTGCTGGCAGCTTTCCTGTGGGCGCAATCTCTGGACGTTTCCAATTTGGCAGCCGGGCTCTGCCAGAGAGAGATACAGAGTGTTGCCCCATTAGGAAGCAATGCTTTAGCAGAGCGCGAATGTCTGTGTGGCAGCAAATGCAGTTCCAAGGGACAGTGAAAACCAGCTAGAGCTTTCAGTGCTGGCAGCTTTCCTGTGGGCGCAATCTCTGGACGTTTCCAATTTGGCAGCCGGGCTCTGCCAGAGAGAGATACAGAGTGTTGCCCCATTACGAAGCAATGCTTTAGCAGAGCGCGAATGTCTGTGTGGCAGCGAATGCAGTTCCAAGGGACAGTGAAAACCAGCTAGAGCTTTCAGTGCTGGCAGCTTTCCTGTGGGCGCAATCTCTGGACGTTTCCAATTTGGCAGCCGGGCTCTGCCAGAGAGAGATACAGAGTGTTGCCCCATTACGAAGCAATGCTTTAACAGAGCGCGAATGTCTGTGTGGCAGCGAATGCAGTTCCAAGGGACAGTGAAAACCAGCTAGAGCTTTCAGTGCTGGCAGCTTTCCTGTGGGCGCAATCTCTGGTTCCAATTTGGCAGCCGGGCTCTGCCAGAGAGAGATACAGAGTGTTGCCCCATTACGAAGCAATGCTTTAGCAGAGCGCGAATGTCTGTGTGGCAGCGAATGCAGTTCCAAGGGACAGTGAAAACCAGCTAGAGCTTTCAGTGCTGGCAGCTTTCCTGTGGGCGCAATCTCTGGACGTTTCCAATTTGGCAGCCGGGCTCTGCCAGAGAGAGATACAGAGTGTTGCCCCATTACGAAGCAATGCTTTAGCAGAGCGCGAATGTCTGTGTGGCAGCGAATGCAGTTCCAAGGGACAGTGAAAACCAGCTAGAGCTTTCAGTGCTGGCAGCTTTCCTGTGGGCGCAATCTCTGGACGTTTCCAATTTGGCAGCCAGGCTCTGCCAGAGAGAGATACAGAGTGTTGCCCCATTAGGAAGCAATGCTTTAGCAGAGCGCGAATGTCTGTGTGGCAGCGAATGCAGTTCCAAGGGACAGTGAAAACCAGCTAGAGCTTTCAGTGCTGGCAGCTTTCCTGTGGGCGCAATCTCTGGACGTTTCCAATTTGGCAGCCGGGCTCTGCCAGAGAGAGATACAGAGTGTTGCCCCATTAGGAAGCAATGCTTTAGCAGAGCGCGAATGTCTGTGTGGCAGCGAATGCAGTTCCAAGGGACAGTGAAAACCAGCTAGAGCTTTCAGTGCTGGCAGCTTTCCTGTGGGCGCAATCTCTGGACGTTTCCAATTTGGCAGCCGGGCTCTGCCAGAGAGAGATACAGAATGTTGCCCCATTAGGAAGCAATGCTTTAGCAGAGCGCGAATGTCTGTGTGGCAGCGAATGCAGTTCCAAGGGACAGTGAAAACCAGCTAGAGCTTTCAGTGCTGGCAGCTTTCCTGTGGGCGCAATCTCTGGACGTTTCCAATTTGGCAGCCGGGCTCTGCCAGAGAGAGATACAGAGTGTTGCCCCATTACGAAGCAATGCTTTAGCAGAGCGCGAATGTCTGTGTGGCAGCGAATGCAGTTCCAAGGGACAGTGAAAACCAGCTAGAGCTTTCAGTGCTGGCAGCTTTCCTGTGGGCACAATCTCTGGACGTTTCCAATTTGGCAGCCGGGCTCTGCCAGAGAGAGATACAGAGTGTTGCCCCATTACGAAGCAATGCTTTAGCAGAGGGCGAATGTCTGTGTGGCAGCGAATGCAGTTCCAAGGGACAGTGAAAACCAGCTAGAGCTTTCAGTGCTGGCAGCTTTCCTGTGGGCGCAATCTCTGGACGTTTCCAATTTGGCAGCAGGGCTCTGCCAGAGAGAGAAACAGAGTGTTGCCCCATTACGAAGCAATGCTTTAGCAGAGCGCGAATGTCTGTGTGGCAGCGAATGCAGTTCCAAGGGACAGTGAAAACCAGCTAGAGCTTTCAGTGCTGGCAGCTTTCCTGTGGGCGCAATCTCTGGACGTTTCCAATTTGGCAGCCGGGCTCTGCCAGAGAGAGATACAGAGTGTTGCCCCATTACGAAGCAATGCTTTAGCAGAGCGCGAATGTCTGTGTGGCAGCGAATGCAGTTCCAAGGGACAGTGAAAACCAGCTAGAGCTTTCAGTGCTGGCAGCTTTCCTGTGGGCGCAATCTCTGGACGTTTCCAATTTGGCAGCCGGGCTCTGCCAGAGAGAGATACAGAGTGTTGCCCCATTAGGAAGCAATGCTTTAGCAGAGCGCGAATGTCTGTGTGGCAGCGAATGCAGTTCCAAGGGACAGTGAAAACCAGCTAGAGCTTTCAGTGCTGGCAGCTTTCCTGTGGGCGCAATCTCTGGACGTTTCCAATTTGGCAGCCGGGCTCTGCCAGAGAGAGATACAGAGTGTTGCCCCATTACGAAGCAATGCTTTAGCAGAGCGCGAATGTCTGTGTGGCAGCGAATGCAGTTCCAAGGGACAGTGAAAACCAGCTAGAGCTTTCAGTGCTGGCAGCTTTCCTGTGGGCGCAATCTCTGGACGTTTCCAATTTGGCAGCCGGGCTCTGCCAGAGAGAGATACAGTGTTGCCCCATTACGAAGCAATGCTTTAGCAGAGCGCGAATGTCTGTGTGGCAGCGAAAGCAGTTCCAAGGGACAGTGAAAACCAGCTAGAGCTTTCAGTGCTGGCAGCTTTCCTGTGGGCGCAATCTCTGGACGTTTCCAATTTGGCAGCCGGGCTCTGCCAGAGAGAGATACAGAGTGTTGCCCCATTACGAAGCAATGCTTTAGCAGAGCGCGAATGTCTGTGTGGCAGCGAATGCAGTTCCAAGGGACAGTGAAAACCAGCTAGAGCTTTCAGTGCTGGCAGCTTTCCTGTGGGCGCAATCTCTGGACGTTTCCAATTTGGCAGCCGGGCTCTGCCAGAGAGAGATACAGAGTGTTGCCCCATTAGGAAGCAATGCTTTAGCAGAGCGCGAATGTCTGTGTGGCAGCGAATGCAGTTCCAAGGGACAGTGAAAACCAGCTAGAGCTTTCAGTGCTGGCAGCTTTCCTGTGGGCGCAATCTCTGGACGTTTCCAATTTGGCAGCCGGGCTCTGCCAGAGAGAGATACAGAGTGTTGCCCCATTACGAAGCAATGCTTTAGCAGAGCGCGAATGTCTGTGTGGCAGCGAATGCAGTTCCAAGGGACAGTGAAAACCAGCTAGAGCTTTCAGTGCTGGCAGCTTTCCTGTGGGCGCAATCTCTGGACGTTTCCAATTTGGCAGCCGGGCTCTGCCAGAGAGAGATACAGTGTTGCCCCATTACGAAGCAATGCTTTAGCAGAGCGCGAATGTCTGTGTGGCAGCGAAAGCAGTTCCAAGGGACAGTGAAAACCAGCTAGAGCTTTCAGTGCTGGCAGCTTTCCTGTGGGCGCAATCTCTGGACGTTTCCAATTTGGCAGCCGGGCTCTGCCAGAGAGAGAAACAGAGTGTTGCCCCATTACGAAGCAATGCTTTAGCAGAGCGCGAATGTCTGTGTGGCAGCGAATGCAGTTCCAAGGGACAGTGAAAACCAGCTAGAGCTTTCAGTGCTGGCAGCTTTCCTGTGGGCGCAATCTCTGGACGTTTCCAATTTGGCAGCCGGGCTCTGCCAGAGAGAGAAACAGAGTGTTGCCCCATTACGAAGCAATGCTTTAGCAGAGCGCGAATGTCTGTGTGGCAGCGAATGCAGTTCCAAGGGACAGTGAAAACCAGCTAGAGCTTTCAGTGCTGGCAGCTTTCCTGTGGGCGCAATCTCTGGACGTTTCCAATTTGGCAGCCGGGCTCTGCCAGAGAGAGATACAGAGTGTTGCCCCATTACGAAGCAATGCTTTAGCAGAGCGCGAATGTCTGTGTGGCAGCGAATGCAGTTCCAAGGGACAGTGAAAACCAGCTAGAGCTTTCAGTGCTGGCAGCTTTCCTGTGGGCGCAATCTCTGGACGTTTCCAATTTGGCAGCCGGGCTCTGCCAGAGAGAGATACAGAGTGTTGCCCCATTACGAAGCAATGCTTTAGCAGAGGGCGAATGTCTGTGTGGCAGCGAATGCAGTTCCAAGGTACAGTGAAAACCAGCTAGAGCTTTCAGTGCTGGCAGCTTTCCTGTGGGCGCAATCTCTGGACGTTTCCAATTTGGCAGCCGGGCTCTGCCAGAGAGAGATACAGAGTGTTGCCCCATTACGAAGCAATGCTTTAGCAGAGCGCGAATGTCTGTGTGGCAGCGAATGCAGTTCCAAGGGACAGTGAAAACCAGCTAGAGCTTTCAGTGCTGGCAGCTTTCCTGTGGGCGCAATCTCTGGACGTTTCCAATTTGGCAGCCGGGCTCTGCCAGAGAGAGAAACAGAGTGTTGCCCCATTACGAAGCAATGCTTTAGCAGAGCGCGAATGTCTGTGTGGCAGCGAATGCAGTTCCAAGGGACAGTGAAAACCAGCTAGAGCTTTCAGTGCTGGCAGCTTTCCTGTGGGCGCAATCTCTGGACGTTTCCAATTTGGCAGCCGGGCTCTGCCAGAGAGAGAGACAGAGTGTTGCCCCATTAGGAAGCAATGCTTTAGCAGAGCGCGAATGTCTGTGTGGCAGCGAATGCAGTTCCAAGGGACAGTGAAAACCAGCTAGAGCTTTCAGTGCTGGCAGCTTTCCTGTGGGCGCAATCTCTGGACGTTTCCAATTTGGCAGCCGGGCTCTGCCAGAGAGAGAAACAGAGTGTTGCCCCATTACGAAGCAATGCTTTAGCAGAGCGCGAATGTCTGTGTGGCAGCGAATGCAGTTCCAAGGGACAGTGAAAACCAGCTAGAGCTTTCAGTGCTGGCAGCTTTCCTGTGGGCGCAATCTCTGGACGTTTCCAATTTGGCAGCCGGGCTCTGCCAGAGAGAGATACAGAGTGTTGCCCCATTAGGAAGCAATGCTTTAGCAGAGCGCGAATGTCTGTGTGGCAGCGAATGCAGTTCCAAGGGACAGTGAAAACCAGCTAGAGCTTTCAGTGCTGGCAGCTTTCCTGTGGGCGCAATCTCTGGACGTTTCCAATTTGGCAGCCGGGCTCTGCCAGAGAGAGATACAGAGTGTTGCCCCATTACGAAGCAATGCTTTAGCAGAGCGCGAATGTCTGTGTGGCAGCGAATGCAGTTCCAAGGGACAGTGAAAACCAGCTAGAGCTTTCAGTGCTGGCAGCTTTCCTGTGGGCGCAATCTCTGGACGTTTCCAATTTGGCAGCCGGGCTCTGCCAGAGAGAGATACAGTGTTGCCCCATTACGAAGCAATGCTTTAGCAGAGCGCGAATGTCTGTGTGGCAGCGAAAGCAGTTCCAAGGGACAGTGAAAACCAGCTAGAGCTTTCAGTGCTGGCAGCTTTCCTGTGGGCGCAATCTCTGGACGTTTCCAATTTGGCAGCCGGGCTCTGCCAGAGAGAGAAACAGAGTGTTGCCCCATTACGAAGCAATGCTTTAGCAGAGCGCGAATGTCTGTGTGGCAGCGAATGCAGTTCCAAGGGACAGTGAAAACCAGCTAGAGCTTTCAGTGCTGGCAGCTTTCCTGTGGGCGCAATCTCTGGACGTTTCCAATTTGGCAGCCGGGCTCTGCCAGAGAGAGAAACAGAGTGTTGCCCCATTACGAAGCAATGCTTTAGCAGAGCGCGAATGTCTGTGTGGCAGCGAATGCAGTTCCAAGGGACAGTGAAAACCAGCTAGAGCTTTCAGTGCTGGCAGCTTTCCTGTGGGCGCAATGTCTGGACGTTTCCAATTTGGCAGCCGGGCTCTGCCAGAGAGAGATACAGAGTGTTGCCCCATTACGAAGCAATGCTTTAGCAGAGCGCGAATGTCTGTGTGGCAGCGAATGCAGTTCCAAGGGACAGTGAAAACCAGCTAGAGCTTTCAGTGCTGGCAGCTTTCCTGTGGGCGCAATCTCTGGACGTTTCCAATTTGGCAGCCGGGCTCTGCCAGAGAGAGATACAGAGTGTTGCCCCATTACGAAGCAATGCTTTAGCAGAGGGCGAATGTCTGTGTGGCAGCGAATGCAGTTCCAAGGTACAGTGAAAACCAGCTAGAGCTTTCAGTGCTGGCAGCTTTCCTGTGGGCGCAATCTCTGGACGTTTCCAATTTGGCAGCCGGGCTCTGCCAGAGAGAGATACAGAGTGTTGCCCCATTACGAAGCAATGCTTTAGCAGAGCGCGAATGTCTGTGTGGCAGCGAATGCAGTTCCAAGGGACAGTGAAAACCAGCTAGAGCTTTCAGTGCTGGCAGCTTTCCTGTGGGCGCAATCTCTGGACGTTTCCAATTTGGCAGCCGGGCTCTGCCAGAGAGAGATACAGAGTGTTGCCCCATTACGAAGCAATGCTTTAGCAGAGCGCGAATGTCTGTGTGGCAGCGAATGCAGTTCCAAGGGACAGTGAAAACCAGCTAGAGCTTTCAGTGCTGGCAGCTTTCCTGTGGGCGCAATCTCTGGACGTTTCCAATTTGGCAGCCGGGCTCTGCCAGAGAGAGATACAGTGTTGCCCCATTACGAAGCAATGCTTTAGCAGAGCGCGAATGTCTGTGTGGCAGCGAATGCAGTTCCAAGGGACAGTGAAAACCAGCTAGAGCTTTCAGTGCTGGCAGCTTTCCTGTGGGCGCAATCTCTGGACGTTTCCAATTTGGCAGCCGGGCTCTGCCAGAGAGAGAAACAGAGTGTTGCCCCATTACGAAGCAATGCTTTAGCAGAGCGCGAATGTCTGTGTGGCAGCGAATGCAGTTCCAAGGGACAGTGAAAACCAGCTAGAGCTTTCAGTGCTGGCAGCTTTCCTGTGGGCGCAATCTCTGGACGTTTCCAATTTGGCAGCCGGGCTCTGCCAGAGAGAGAAACAGAGTGTTGCCCCATTACGAAGCAATGCTTTAGCAGAGCGCGAATGTCTGTGTGGCAGCGAATGCAGTTCCAAGGGACAGTGAAAACCAGCTAGAGCTTTCAGTGCTGGCAGCTTTCCTGTGGGCGCAATCTCTGGACGTTTCCAATTTGGCAGCCGGGCTCTGCCAGAGAGAGAAACAGAGTGTTGCCCCATTACGAAGCAATGCTTTAGCAGAGCGCGAATGTCTGTGTGGCAGCGAATGCAGTTCCAAGGGACAGTGAAAACCAGCTAGAGCTTTCAGTGCTGGCAGCTTTCCTGTGGGCGCAATGTCTGGACGTTTCCAATTTGGCAGCCGGGCTCTGCCAGAGAGAGATACAGAGTGTTGCCCCATTAGGAAGCAATGCTTTAGCAGAGCGCGAATGTCTGTGTGGCAGCGAATGCAGTTCCAAGGGACAGTGAAAACCAGCTAGAGCTTTCAGTGCTGGCAGCTTTCCTGTGGGCGCAATCTCTGGACGTTTCCAATTTGGCAGCCGGGCTCTGCCAGAGAGAGATACAGAGTGTTGCCCCATTACGAAGCAATGCTTTAACAGAGCGCGAATGTCTGTGTGGCAGCGAATGCAGTTCCAAGGGACAGTGAAAACCAGCTAGAGCTTTCAGTGCTGGCAGCTTTCCTGTGGGCGCAATCTCTGGACGTTTCCAATTTGGCAGCCGGGCTCTGCCAGAGAGAGAAACAGAGTGTTGCCCCATTACGAAGCAATGCTTTAGCAGAGCGCGAATGTCTGTGTGGCAGCGAATGCAGTTCCAAGGGACAGTGAAAACCAGCTAGAGCTTTCAGTGCTGGCAGCTTTCCTGTGGGCGCAATCTCTGGACGTTTCCAATTTGGCAGCCGGGCTCTGCCAGAGAGAGATACAGAGTGTTGCCCCATTACGAAGCAATGCTTTAGCAGAGGGCGAATGTCTGTGTGGCAGCGAATGCAGTTCCAAGGGACAGTGAAAACCAGCTAGAGCTTTCAGTGCTGGCAGCTTTCCTGTGGGCGCAATCTCTGGACGTTTCCAATTTGGCAGCAGGGCTCTGCCAGAGAGAGAAACAGAGTGTTGCCCCATTACGAAGCAATGCTTTAGCAGAGCGCGAATGTCTGTGTGGCAGCGAATGCAGTTCCAAGGGACAGTGAAAACCAGCTAGAGCTTTCAGTGCTGGCAGCTTTCCTGTGGGCGCAATCTCTGGACGTTTCCAATTTGGCAGCCGGGCTCTGCCAGAGAGAGATACAGAGTGTTGCCCCATTACGAAGCAATGCTTTAGCAGAGCGCGAATGTCTGTGTGGCAGCGAATGCAGTTCCAAGGGACAGTGAAAACCAGCTAGAGCTTTCAGTGCTGGCAGCTTTCCTGTGGGCGCAATCTCTGGACGTTTCCAATTTGGCAGCCGGGCTCTGCCAGAGAGAGATACAGAGTGTTGCCCCATTACGAAGCAATGCTTTAGCAGAGCGCGAATGTCTGTGTGGCAGCGAATGCAGTTCCAAGGGACAGTGAAAACCAGCTAGAGCTTTCAGTGCTGGCAGCTTTCCTGTGGGCGCAATCTCTGGACGTTTCCAATTTGGCAGCCGGGCTCTGCCAGAGAGAGATACAGAGTGTTGCCCCATTACGAAGCAATGCTTTAGCAGAGCGCGAATGTCTGTGTGGCAGCGAATGCAGTTCCAAGGGACAGTGAAAACCAGCTAGAGCTTTCAGTGCTGGCAGCTTTCCTGTGGGCGCAATCTCTGGACGTTTCCAATTTGGCAGCCGGGCTCTGCCAGAGAGAGATACAGAGTGTTGCCCCATTACGAAGCAATGCTTTAGCAGAGCGCGAATGTCTGTGTGGCAGCGAATGCAGTTCCAAGGGACAGTGAAAACCAGCTAGAGCTTTCAGTGCTGGCAGCTTTCCTGTGGGCGCAATCTCTGGACGTTTCCAATTTGGCAGCCGGGCTCTGCCAGAGAGAGATACAGAATGTTGCCCCATTAGGAAGCAATGCTTTAGCAGAGCGCGAATGTCTGTGTGGCAGCGAATGCAGTTCCAAGGGACAGTGAAAACCAGCTAGAGCTTTCAGTGCTGGCAGCTTTCCTGTGGGCGCAATCTCTGGACGTTTCCAATTTGGCAGCCGGGCTCTGCCAGAGAGAGAAACAGAGTGTTGCCCCATTACGAAGCAATGCTTTAGCAGAGCGCGAATGTCTGTGTGGCAGCGAATGCAGTTCCAAGGGACAGTGAAAACCAGCTAGAGCTTTCAGTGCTGGCAGCTTTCCTGTGGGCGCAATGTCTGGACGTTTCCAATTTGGCAGCCGGGCTCTGCCAGAGAGAGATACAGAGTGTTGCCCCATTAGGAAGCAATGCTTTAGCAGAGCGCGAATGTCTGTGTGGCAGCGAATGCAGTTCCAAGGGACAGTGAAAACCAGCTAGAGCTTTCAGTGCTGGCAGCTTTCCTGTGGGCGCAATGTCTGGACGTTTCCAATTTGGCAGCCGGGCTCTGCCAGAGAGAGATACAGAGTGTTGCCCCATTACGAAGCAATGCTTTAACAGAGCGCGAATGTCTGTGTGGCAGCGAATGCAGTTCCAAGGGACAGTGAAAACCAGCTAGAGCTTTCAGTGCTGGCAGCTTTCCTGTGGGCGCAATCTCTGGACGTTTCCAATTTGGCAGCCGGGCTCTGCCAGAGAGAGAAACAGTGTTGCCCCATTACGAAGCAATGCTTTAGCAGAGCGCGAATGTCTGTGTGGCAGCGAATGCAGTTCCAAGGGACAGTGAAAATCAGCTAGAGCTTTCAGTGCTGGCAGCTTTCCTGTGGGCGCAATCTCTGGACGTTTCCAATTTGGCAGCCGGGCTCTGCCAGAGAGAGATACAGAGTGTTGCCCCATTAGGAAGCAATGCTTTAGCAGAGTGCGAATGTCTGTGTGGCAGCGAATGCAGTTCCAAGGGACAGTGAAAACCAGCTAGAGCTTTCAGTGCTGGCAGCTTTCCTGTGGGCACAATCTCTGGACGTTTCCAATTTGGCAGCCGGGCTCTGCCAGAGAGAGATACAGAGTGTTGCCCCATTACGAAGCAATGCTTTAGCAGAGGGCGAATGTCTGTGTGGCAGCGAATGCAGTTCCAAGGGACAGTGAAAACCAGCTAGAGCTTTCAGTGCTGGCAGCTTTCCTGTGGGCGCAATCTCTGGACGTTTCCAATTTGGCAGCAGGGCTCTGCCAGAGAGAGAAACAGAGTGTTGCCCCATTACGAAGCAATGCTTTAGCAGAGCGCGAATGTCTGTGTGGCAGCGAATGCAGTTCCAAGGGACAGTGAAAACCAGCTAGAGCTTTCAGTGCTGGCAGCTTTCCTGTGGGCGCAATCTCTGGACGTTTCCAATTTGGCAGCCGGGCTCTGCCAGAGAGAGATACAGAGTGTTGCCCCATTACGAAGCAATGCTTTAGCAGAGCGCGAATGTCTGTGTGGCAGCGAATGCAGTTCCAAGGGACAGTGAAAACCAGCTAGAGCTTTCAGTGCTGGCAGCTTTCCTGTGGGCGCAATCTCTGGACGTTTCCAATTTGGCAGCCGGGCTCTGCCAGAGAGAGATACAGAGTGTTGCCCCATTACGAAGCAATGCTTTAGCAGAGCGCGAATGTCTGTGTGGCAGCGAATGCAGTTCCAAGGGACAGTGAAAACCAGCTAGAGCTTTCAGTGCTGGCAGCTTTCCTGTGGGCGCAATCTCTGGACGTTTCCAATTTGGCAGCCGGGCTCTGCCAGAGAGAGATACAGTGTTGCCCCATTACGAAGCAATGCTTTAGCAGAGCGCGAATGTCTGTGTGGCAGCGAATGCAGTTCCAAGGGACAGTGAAAACCAGCTAGAGCTTTCAGTGCTGGCAGCTTTCCTGTGGGCGCAATCTCTGGACGTTTCCAATTTGGCAGCCGGGCTCTGCCAGAGAGAGAAACAGAGTGTTGCCCCATTACGAAGCAATGCTTTAGCAGAGCGCGAATGTCTGTGTGGCAGCGAATGCAGTTCCAAGGGACAGTGAAAACCAGCTAGAGCTTTCAGTGCTGGCAGCTTTCCTGTGGGCGCAATCTCTGGACGTTTCCAATTTGGCAGCCGGGCTCTGCCAGAGAGAGAAACAGAGTGTTGCCCCATTACGAAGCAATGCTTTAGCAGAGCGCGAATGTCTGTGTGGCAGCGAATGCAGTTCCAAGGGACAGTGAAAACCAGCTAGAGCTTTCAGTGCTGGCAGCTTTCCTGTGGGCGCAATGTCTGGACGTTTCCAATTTGGCAGCCGGGCTCTGCCAGAGAGAGATACAGAGTGTTGCCCCATTAGGAAGCAATGCTTTAGCAGAGCGCGAATGTCTGTGTGGCAGCGAATGCAGTTCCAAGGGACAGTGAAAACCAGCTAGAGCTTTCAGTGCTGGCAGCTTTCCTGTGGGCGCAATCTCTGGACGTTTCCAATTTGGCAGCCGGGCTCTGCCAGAGAGAGATACAGAGTGTTGCCCCATTACGAAGCAATGCTTTAGCAGAGCGCGAATGTCTGTGTGGCAGCGAATGCAGTTCCAAGGGACAGTGAAAACCAGCTAGAGCTTTCAGTGCTGGCAGCTTTCCTGTGGGCGCAATCTCTGGACGTTTCCAATTTGGCAGCCGGGCTCTGCCAGAGAGAGATACAGAGTGTTGCCCCATTACGAAGCAATGCTTTAGCAGAGCGCGAATGTCTGTGTGGCAGCGAATGCAGTTCCAAGGGACAGTGAAAACCAGCTACAGCTTTCAGTGCTGGCAGCTTTCCTGTGGGCGCAATCTCTGGACGTTTCCAATTTGGCAGCCGGGCTCTGCCAGAGAGAGATACAGAGTGTTGCCCCATTACGAAGCAATGCTTTAGCAGAGCGCGAATGTCTGTGTGGCAGCGAATGCAGTTCCAAGGGACAGTGAAAACCAGCTAGAGCTTTCAGTGCTGGCAGCTTTCCTGTGGGCGCAATCTCTGGACGTTTCCAATTTGGCAGCCGGGCTCTGCCAGAGAGAGATACAGAATGTTGCCCCATTAGGAAGCAATGCTTTAGCAGAGCGCGAATGTCTGTGTGGCAGCGAATGCAGTTCCAAGGGACAGTGAAAACCAGCTAGAGCTTTCAGTGCTGGCAGCTTTCCTGTGGGCGCAATCTCTGGACGTTTCCAATTTGGCAGCCGGGCTCTGCCAGAGAGATATACAGAGTGTTGCCCCATTACGAAGCAATGCTTTAGCAGAGCGCGAATGTCTGTGTGGCAGCGAATGCAGTTCCAAGGGACAGTGAAAACCAGCTAGAGCTTTCAGTGCTGGCAGCTTTCCTGTGGGCGCAATCTCTGGACGTTTCCAATTTGGCAGCCGGGCTCTGCCAGAGAGAGAAACAGAGTGTTGCCCCATTACGAAGCAATGCTTTAGCAGAGCGCGAATGTCTGTGTGGCAGCGAATGCAGTTCCAAGGGACAGTGAAAACCAGCTAGAGCTTTCAGTGCTGGCAGCTTTCCTGTGGGCGCAATCTCTGGACGTTTCCAATTTGGCAGCCGGGCTCTGCCAGAGAGAGATACAGAGTGTTGCCCCATTACGAAGCAATGCTTTAGCAGAGCGCGAATGTCTGTGTGGCAGCGAATGCAGTTCCAAGGGACAGTGAAAACCAGCTAGAGCTTTCAGTGCTGGCAGCTTTCCTGTGGGCGCAATCTCTGGACGTTTCCAATTTGGCAGCCGGGCTCTGCCAGAGAGAGATACAGAGTGTTGCCCCATTACGAAGCAATGCTTTAGCAGAGCGCGAATGTCTGTGTGGCAGCGAATGCAGTTCCAAGGGACAGTGAAAACCAGCTACAGCTTTCAGTGCTGGCAGCTTTCCTGTGGGCGCAATCTCTGGACGTTTCCAATTTGGCAGCCGGGCTCTGCCAGAGAGAGATACAGAGTGTTGCCCCATTACGAAGCAATGCTTTAGCAGAGCGCGAATGTCTGTGTGGCAGCGAATGCAGTTCCAAGGGACAGTGAAAACCAGCTACAGCTTTCAGTGCTGGCAGCTTTCCTGTGGGCGCAATCTCTGGACGTTTCCAATTTGGCAGCCGGGCTCTGCCAGAGAGAGATACAGAGTGTTGCCCCATTACGAAGCAATGCTTTAGCAGAGGGCGAATGTCTGTGTGGCAGCGAATGCAGTTCCAAGGGACAGTGAAAACCAGCTAGAGCTTTCAGTGCTGGCAGCTTTCCTGTGGGCGCAATCTCTGGACGTTTCCAATTTGGCAGCCGGGCTCTGCCAGAGAGAGATACAGAGTGTTGCCCCATTACGAAGCAATGCTTTAGCAGAGCGCGAATGTCTGTGTGGCAGCGAATGCAGTTCCAAGGGACAGTGAAAACCAGCTAGAGCTTTCAGTGCTGGCAGCTTTCCTGTGGGCGCAATCTCTGGACGTTTCCAATTTGGCAGCCGGGCTCTGCCAGAGAGAGAGACAGAGTGTTGCCCCATTACGAAGCAATGCTTTAGCAGAGCGCGAATGTCTGTGTGGCAGCGAATGCAGTTCCAAGGGACAGTGAAAACCAGCTAGAGCTTTCAGTGCTGGCAGCTTTCCTGTGGGCGCAATCTCTGGACGTTTCCAATTTGGCAGCCGGGCTCTGCCAGAGAGAGAAACAGAGTGTTGCCCCATTAGGAAGCAATGCTTTAGCAGAGCGCGAATGTCTGTGTGGCAGCGAATGCAGTTCCAAGGGACAGTGAAAACCAGCTAGAGCTTTCAGTGCTGGCAGCTTTCCTGTGGGCGCAATCTCTGGACGTTTCCAATTTGGCAGCCGGGCTCTGCCAGAGAGAGAAACAGAGTGTTGCCCCATTACGAAGCAATGCTTTAGCAGAGCGCGAATGTCTGTGTGGCAGCGAATGCAGTTCCAAGGGACAGTGAAAACCAGCTAGAGCTTTCAGTGCTGGCAGCTTTCCTGTGGGCGCAATCTCTGGACGTTTCCAATTTGGCAGCCGGGCTCTGCCAGAGAGAGATACAGAGTGTTGCCCCATTAGGAAGCAATGCTTTAGCAGAGCGCGAATGTCTGTGTGGCAGCGAATGCAGTTCCAAGGGACAGTGAAAACCAGCTAGAGCTTTCAGTGCTGGCAGCTTTCCTGTGGGCGCAATCTCTGGACGTTTCCAATTTGGCAGCCGGGCTCTGCCAGAGAGAGATACAGAGTGTTGCCCCATTAGGAAGCAATGCTTTAGCAGAGCGCGAATGTCTGTGTGGCAGCGAATGCAGTTCCAAGGGACAGTGAAAACCAGCTAGAGCTTTCAGTGCTGGCAGCTTTCCTGTGGGCGCAATCTCTGGACGTTTCCAATTTGGCAGCCGGGCTCTGCCAGAGAGAGAAACAGAGTGTTGCCCCATTACGAAGCAATGCTTTAGCAGAGCGCGAATGTCTGTGTGGCAGCGAATGCAGTTCCAAGGGACAGTGAAAACCAGCTAGAGCTTTCAGTGCTGGCAGCTTTCCTGTGGGCGCAATCTCTGGACGTTTCCAATTTGGCAGCCGGGCTCTGCCAGAGAGAGAAACAGAGTGTTGCCCCATTACGAAGCAATGCTTTAGCAGAGCGCGAATGTCTGTGTGGCAGCGAATGCAGTTCCAAGGGACAGTGAAAACCAGCTAGAGCTTTCAGTGCTGGCAGCTTTCCTGTGGGCGCAATCTCTGGACGTTTCCAATTTGGCAGCCGGGCTCTGCCAGAGAGAGATACAGAGTGTTGCCCCATTACGAAGCAATGCTTTAGCAGAGCGCGAATGTCTGTGTGGCAGCGAATGCAGTTCCAAGGGACAGTGAAAACCAGCTACAGCTTTCAGTGCTGGCAGCTTTCCTGTGGGCGCAATCTCTGGACGTTTCCAATTTGGCAGCCGGGCTCTGCCAGAGAGAGATACAGAGTGTTGCCCCATTACGAAGCAATGCTTTAGCAGAGCGCGAATGTCTGTGTGGCAGCGAATGCAGTTCCAAGGGACAGTGAAAACCAGCTACAGCTTTCAGTGCTGGCAGCTTTCCTGTGGGCGCAATCTCTGGACGTTTCCAATTTGGCAGCCGGGCTCTGCCAGAGAGAGATACAGAGTGTTGCCCCATTACGAAGCAATGCTTTAGCAGAGCGCGAATGTCTGTGTGGCAGCGAATGCAGTTCCAAGGGACAGTGAAAACCAGCTAGAGCTTTCAGTGCTGGCAGCTTTCCTGTGGGCGCAATCTCTGGACGTTTCCAATTTGGCAGCCGGGCTCTGCCAGAGAGAGATACAGAGTGTTGCCCCATTACGAAGCAATGCTTTAGCAGAGCGCGAATGTCTGTGTGGCAGCGAATGCAGTTCCAAGGGACAGTGAAAACCAGCTAGAGCTTTCAGTGCTGGCAGCTTTCCTGTGGGCGCAATCTCTGGACGTTTCCAATTTGGCAGCCGGGCTCTGCCAGAGAGAGAAACAGAGTGTTGCCCCATTACGAAGCAATGCTTTAGCAGAGCGCGAATGTCTGTGTGGCAGCGAATGCAGTTCCAAGGGACAGTGAAAACCAGCTAGAGCTTTCAGTGCTGGCAGCTTTCCTGTGGGCGCAATCTCTGGACGTTTCCAATTTGGCAGCCGGGCTCTGCCAGAGAGAGAAACAGAGTGTTGCCCCATTACGAAGCAATGCTTTAGCAGAGCGCGAATGTCTGTGTGGCAGCGAATGCAGTTCCAAGGGACAGTGAAAACCAGCTAGAGCTTTCAGTGCTGGCAGCTTTCCTGTGGGCGCAATCTCTGGACGTTTCCAATTTGGCAGCCGGGCTCTGCCAGAGAGAGATACAGAGTGTTGCCCCATTACGAAGCAATGCTTTAGCAGAGCGCGAATGTCTGTGTGGCAGCGAATGCAGTTCCAAGGGACAGTGAAAACCAGCTAGAGCTTTCAGTGCTGGCAGCTTTCCTGTGGGCGCAATCTCTGGACGTTTCCAATTTGGCAGCCGGGCTCTGCCAGAGAGAGATACAGAGTGTTGCCCCATTACGAAGCAATGCTTTAGCAGAGCGCGAATGTCTGTGTGGCAGCGAATGCAGTTCCAAGGGACAGTGAAAACCAGCTAGAGCTTTCAGTGCTGGCAGCTTTCCTGTGGGCGCAATCTCTGGACGTTTCCAATTTGGCAGCCGGGCTCTGCCAGAGAGAGATACAGAGTGTTGCCCCATTATGAAGCAATGCTTTAGCAGAGGGCGAATGTCTGTGTGGCAGCGAATGCAGTTCCAAGGGACAGTGAAAACCAGCTAGAGCTTTCAGTGCTGGCAGCTTTCCTGTGGGCGCAATCTCTGGACGTTTCCAATTTGGCAGCCGGGCTCTGCCAGAGAGAGATACAGAGTGTTGCCCCATTACGAAGCAATGCTTTAGCAGAGCGCGAATGTCTGTGTGGCAGCGAATGCAGTTCCAAGGGACAGTGAAAACCAGCTAGAGCTTTCAGTGCTGGCAGCTTTCCTGTGGGCGCAATCTCTGGACGTTTCCAATTTGGCAGCCGGGCTCTGCCAGAGAGAGATACAGAGTGTTGCCCCATTAGGAAGCAATGCTTTAGCAGAGGGCGAATGTCTGTGTGGCAGCGAATGCAGTTCCAAGGGACAGTGAAAACCAGCTAGAGCTTTCAGTGCTGGCAGCTTTCCTGTGGGCGCAATCTCTGGACGTTTCCAATTTGGCAGCCGGGCTCTGCCAGAGAGAGAAACAGAGTGTTGCCCCATTAGGAAGCAATGCTTTAGCAGAGCGCGAATGTCTGTGTGGCAGCGAATGCAGTTCCAAGGGACAGTGAAAACCAGCTAGAGCTTTCAGTGCTGGCAGCTTTCCTGTGGGCGCAATCTCTGGACGTTTCCAATTTGGCAGCCGGGCTCTGCCAGAGAGAGATACAGAGTGTTGCCCCATTACGAAGCAATGCTTTAGCAGAGCGCGAATGTCTGTGTGGCAGCGAATGCAGTTCCAAGGGACAGTGAAAACCAGCTAGAGCTTTCAGTGCTGGCAGCTTTCCTGTGGGCGCAATCTCTGGACGTTTCCAATTTGGCAGCCGGGCTCTGCCAGAGAGAGAAACAGAGTGTTGCCCCATTAGGAAGCAATGCTTTAGCAGAGCGCGAATGTCTGTGTGGCAGCGAATGCAGTTCCAAGGGACAGTGAAAACCAGCTAGAGCTTTCAGTGCTGGCAGCTTTCCTGTGGGCGCAATCTCTGGACGTTTCCAATTTGGCAGCCGGGCTCTGCCAGAGAGAGAAACAGAGTGTTGCCCCATTACGAAGCAATGCTTTAGCAGAGCGCGAATGTCTGTGTGGCAGCGAATGCAGTTCCAAGGGACAGTGAAAACCAGCTAGAGCTTTCAGTGCTGGCAGCTTTCCTGTGGGCGCAATCTCTGGACGTTTCCAATTTGGCAGCCGGGCTCTGCCAGAGAGAGATACAGAGTGTTGCCCCATTAGGAAGCAATGCTTTAGCAGAGCGCGAATGTCTGTGTGGCAGCGAATGCAGTTCCAAGGGACAGTGAAAACCAGCTAGAGCTTTCAGTGCTGGCAGCTTTCCTGTGGGCGCAATCTCTGGACGTTTCCAATTTGGCAGCCGGGCTCTGCCAGAGAGAGATACAGAGTGTTGCCCCATTACGAAGCAATGCTTTAGCAGAGCGCGAATGTCTGTGTGGCAGCGAATGCAGTTCCAAGGGACAGTGAAAACCAGCTACAGCTTTCAGTGCTGGCAGCTTTCCTGTGGGCGCAATCTCTGGACGTTTCCAATTTGGCAGCCGGGCTCTGCCAGAGAGAGATACAGAGTGTTGCCCCATTACGAAGCAATGCTTTAGCAGAGGGCGAATGTCTGTGTGGCAGCGAATGCAGTTCCAAGGGACAGTGAAAACCAGCTAGAGCTTTCAGTGCTGGCAGCTTTCCTGTGGGCGCAATCTCTGGACGTTTCCAATTTGGCAGCCGGGCTCTGCCAGAGAGAGATACAGAGTGTTGCCCCATTACGAAGCAATGCTTTAGCAGAGCGCGAATGTCTGTGTGGCAGCGAATGCAGTTCCAAGGGACAGTGAAAACCAGCTAGAGCTTTCAGTGCTGGCAGCTTTCCTGTGGGCGCAATCTCTGGACGTTTCCAATTTGGCAGCCGGGCTCTGCCAGAGAGAGAAACAGAGTGTTGCCCCATTAGGAAGCAATGCTTTAGCAGAGCGCGAATGTCTGTGTGGCAGCGAATGCAGTTCCAAGGGACAGTGAAAACCAGCTAGAGCTTTCAGTGCTGGCAGCTTTCCTGTGGGCGCAATCTCTGGACGTTTCCAATTTGGCAGCCGGGCTCTGCCAGAGAGAGAAACAGAGTGTTGCCCCATTACGAAGCAATGCTTTAGCAGAGCGCGAATGTCTGTGTGGCAGCGAATGCAGTTCCAAGGGACAGTGAAAACCAGCTAGAGCTTTCAGTGCTGGCAGCTTTCCTGTGGGCGCAATCTCTGGACGTTTCCAATTTGGCAGCCGGGCTCTGCCAGAGAGAGATACAGAGTGTTGCCCCATTAGGAAGCAATGCTTTAGCAGAGCGCGAATGTCTGTGTGGCAGCGAATGCAGTTCCAAGGGACAGTGAAAACCAGCTAGAGCTTTCAGTGCTGGCAGCTTTCCTGTGGGCGCAATCTCTGGACGTTTCCAATTTGGCAGCCGGGCTCTGCCAGAGAGAGATACAGAGTGTTGCCCCATTAGGAAGCAATGCTTTAGCAGAGCGCGAATGTCTGTGTGGCAGCGAATGCAGTTCCAAGGGACAGTGAAAACCAGCTAGAGCTTTCAGTGCTGGCAGCTTTCCTGTGGGCGCAATCTCTGGACGTTTCCAATTTGGCAGCCGGGCTCTGCCAGAGAGAGAAACAGAGTGTTGCCCCATTACGAAGCAATGCTTTAGCAGAGCGCGAATGTCTGTGTGGCAGCGAATGCAGTTCCAAGGGACAGTGAAAACCAGCTAGAGCTTTCAGTGCTGGCAGCTTTCCTGTGGGCGCAATCTCTGGACGTTTCCAATTTGGCAGCCGGGCTCTGCCAGAGAGAGAAACAGAGTGTTGCCCCATTAGGAAGCAATGCTTTAGCAGAGCGCGAATGTCTGTGTGGCAGCGAATGCAGTTCCAAGGGACAGTGAAAACCAGCTAGAGCTTTCAGTGCTGGCAGCTTTCCTGTGGGCGCAATCTCTGGACGTTTCCAATTTGGCAGCCGGGCTCTGCCAGAGAGAGATACAGAGTGTTGCCCCATTAGGAAGCAATGCTTTAGCAGAGCGCGAATGTCTGTGTGGCAGCGAATGCAGTTCCAAGGGACAGTGAAAACCAGCTAGAGCTTTCAGTGCTGGCAGCTTTCCTGTGGGCGCAATCTCTGGACGTTTCCAATTTGGCAGCCGGGCTCTGCCAGAGAGAGATACAGAGTGTTGCCCCATTAGGAAGCAATGCTTTAGCAGAGCGCGAATGTCTGTGTGGCAGCGAATGCAGTTCCAAGGGACAGTGAAAACCAGCTAGAGCTTTCAGTGCTGGCAGCTTTCCTGTGGGCGCAATCTCTGGACGTTTCCAATTTGGCAGCCGGGCTCTGCCAGAGAGAGATACAGAGTGTTGCCCCATTAGGAAGCAATGCTTTAGCAGAGCGCGAATGTCTGTGTGGCAGCGAATGCAGTTCCAAGGGACAGTGAAAACCAGCTAGAGCTTTCAGTGCTGGCAGCTTTCCTGTGGGCGCAATCTCTGGACGTTTCCAATTTGGCAGCCGGGCTCTGCCAGAGAGAGAAACAGAGTGTTGCCCCATTACGAAGCAATGCTTTAGCAGAGCGCGAATGTCTGTGTGGCAGCGAATGCAGTTCCAAGGGACAGTGAAAACCAGCTAGAGCTTTCAGTGCTGGCAGCTTTCCTGTGGGCGCAATCTCTGGACGTTTCCAATTTGGCAGCCGGGCTCTGCCAGAGAGAGAAACAGAGTGTTGCCCCATTACGAAGCAATGCTTTAGCAGAGCGCGAATGTCTGTGTGGCAGCGAATGCAGTTCCAAGGGACAGTGAAAACCAGCTAGAGCTTTCAGTGCTGGCAGCTTTCCTGTGGGCGCAATCTCTGGACGTTTCCAATTTGGCAGCCGGGCTCTGCCAGAGAGAGATACAGAGTGTTGCCCCATTAGGAAGCAATGCTTTAGCAGAGCGCGAATGTCTGTGTGGCAGCGAATGCAGTTCCAAGGGACAGTGAAAACCAGCTAGAGCTTTCAGTGCTGGCAGCTTTCCTGTGGGCGCAATCTCTGGACGTTTCCAATTTGGCAGCCGGGCTCTGCCAGAGAGAGATACAGAGTGTTGCCCCATTACGAAGCAATGCTTTAGCAGAGCGCGAATGTCTGTGTGGCAGCGAATGCAGTTCCAAGGGACAGTGAAAACCAGCTACAGCTTTCAGTGCTGGCAGCTTTCCTGTGGGCGCAATCTCTGGACGTTTCCAATTTGGCAGCCGGGCTCTGCCAGAGAGAGATACAGAGTGTTGCCCCATTAGGAAGCAATGCTTTAGCAGAGCGCGAATGTCTGTGTGGCAGCGAATGCAGTTCCAAGGGACAGTGAAAACCAGCTAGAGCTTTCAGTGCTGGCAGCTTTCCTGTGGGCGCAATCTCTGGACGTTTCCAATTTGGCAGCCGGGCTCTGCCAGAGAGAGATACAGAGTGTTGCCCCATTACGAAGCAATGCTTTAGCAGAGCGCGAATGTCTGTGTGGCAGCGAATGCAGTTCCAAGGGACAGTGAAAACCAGCTAGAGCTTTCAGTGCTGGCAGCTTTCCTGTGGGCGCAATCTCTGGACGTTTCCAATTTGGCAGCCGGGCTCTGCCAGAGAGAGATACAGAGTGTTGCCCCATTACGAAGCAATGCTTTAGCAGAGCGCGAATGTCTGTGTGGCAGCGAATGCAGTTCCAAGGGACAGTGAAAACCAGCTAGAGCTTTCAGTGCTGGCAGCTTTCCTGTGGGCGCAATCTCTGGACGTTTCCAATTTGGCAGCCGGGCTCTGCCAGAGAGAGATACAGAGTGTTGCCCCATTAGGAAGCAATGCTTTAGCAGAGGGCGAATGTCTGTGTGGCAGCGAATGCAGTTCCAAGGGACAGTGAAAACCAGCTAGAGCTTTCAGTGCTGGCAGCTTTCCTGTGGGCGCAATCTCTGGACGTTTCCAATTTGGCAGCCGGGCTCTGCCAGAGAGAGATACAGTGTTGCCCCATTACGAAGCAATGCTTTAGCAGAGCGCGAATGTCTGTGTGGCAGCGAATGCAGTTCCAAGGGACAGTGAAAACCAGCTAGAGCTTTCAGTGCTGGCAGCTTTCCTGTGGGCGCAATCTCTGGACGTTTCCAATTTGGCAGCCGGGCTCTGCCAGAGAGAGAAACAGAGTGTTGCCCCATTAGGAAGCAATGCTTTAGCAGAGCGCGAATGTCTGTGTGGCAGCGAATGCAGTTCCAAGGGACAGTGAAAACCAGCTAGAGCTTTCAGTGCTGGCAGCTTTCCTGTGGGCGCAATCTCTGGACGTTTCCAATTTGGCAGCCGGGCTCTGCCAGAGAGAGATACAGAGTGTTGCCCCATTACGAAGCAATGCTTTAGCAGAGCGCGAATGTCTGTGTGGCAGCGAATGCAGTTCCAAGGGACAGTGAAAACCAGCTAGAGCTTTCAGTGCTGGCAGCTTTCCTGTGGGCGCAATCTCTGGACGTTTCCAATTTGGCAGCCGGGCTCTGCCAGAGAGAGATACAGAGTGTTGCCCCATTACGAAGCAATGCTTTAACAGAGCGCGAATGTCTGTGTGGCAGCGAATGCAGTTCCAAGGGACAGTGAAAACCAGCTAGAGCTTTCAGTGCTGGCAGCTTTCCTGTGGGCGCAATCTCTGGACGTTTCCAATTTGGCAGCCGGGCTCTGCCAGAGAGAGATACAGAGTGTTGCCCCATTACGAAGCAATGCTTTAGCAGAGCGCGAATGTCTGTGTGGCAGCGAATGCAGTTCCAAGGGACAGTGAAAACCAGCTAGAGCTTTCAGTGCTGGCAGCTTTCCTGTGGGCGCAATCTCTGGACGTTTCCAATTTGGCAGCCGGGCTCTGCCAGAGAGAGATACAGAGTGTTGCCCCATTACGAAGCAATGCTTTAGCAGAGCGCGAATGTCTGTGTGGCAGCGAATGCAGTTCCAAGGGACAGTGAAAACCAGCTAGAGCTTTCAGTGCTGGCAGCTTTCCTGTGGGCGCAATGCTCTCGACGTTTCCAATTTGGCAGCCGGGCTCTGCCAGAGAGAGAAACAGAGTGTTGCCCCATTAGGAAGCAATGCTTTAGCAGAGCGCGAATGTCTGTGTGGCAGCGAATGCAGTTCCAAGGAACAGTGAAAACCAGCTAGAGCTTTCAGTGCTGGCAGCTTTCCTGTGGGCGCAATCTCTGGACGTTTCCAATTTGGCAGCCGGGCTCTGCCAGAGAGAGAAACAGAGTGTTGCCCCATTACGAAGCAATGCTTTAGCAGAGCGCGAATGTCTGTGTGGCAGCGAATGCAGTTCCAAGGGACAGTGAAAACCAGCTAGAGCTTTCAGTGCTGGCAGCTTTCCTGTGGGCGCAATCTCTGGACGTTTCCAATTTGGCAGCCGGGCTCTGCCAGAGAGAGATACAGAGTGTTGCCCCATTAGGAAGCAATGCTTTAGCAGAGCGCGAATGTCTGTGTGGCAGCGAATGCAGTTCCAAGGGACAGTGAAAACCAGCTAGAGCTTTCAGTGCTGGCAGCTTTCCTGTGGGCGCAATCTCTGGACGTTTCCAATTTGGCAGCCGGGCTCTGCCAGAGAGAGATACAGAGTGTTGCCCCATTAGGAAGCAATGCTTTAGCAGAGCGCGAATGTCTGTGTGGCAGCGAATGCAGTTCCAAGGGACAGTGAAAACCAGCTAGAGCTTTCAGTGCTGGCAGCTTTCCTGTGGGCGCAATCTCTGGACGTTTCCAATTTGGCAGCCGGGCTCTGCCAGAGAGAGAGACAGAGTGTTGCCCCATTACGAAGCAATGCTTTAGCAGAGCGCGAATGTCTGTGTGGCAGCGAATGCAGTTCCAAGGGACAGTGAAAACCAGCTAGAGCTTTCAGTGCTGGCAGCTTTCCTGTGGGCGCAATCTCTGGACGTTTCCAATTTGGCAGCCGGGCTCTGCCAGAGAGAGAAACAGAGTGTTGCCCCATTACGAAGCAATGCTTTAGCAGAGCGCGAATGTCTGTGTGGCAGCGAATGCAGTTCCAAGGGACAGTGAAAACCAGCTAGAGCTTTCAGTGCTGGCAGCTTTCCTGTGGGCGCAATCTCTGGACGTTTCCAATTTGGCAGCCGGGCTCTGCCAGAGAGAGATACAGAGTGTTGCCCCATTACGAAGCAATGCTTTAGCAGAGCGCGAATGTCTGTGTGGCAGCGAATGCAGTTCCAAGGGACAGTGAAAACCAGCTAGAGCTTTCAGTGCTGGCAGCTTTCCTGTGGGCGCAATCTCTGGACGTTTCCAATTTGGCAGCCGGGCTCTGCCAGAGAGAGATACAGAGTGTTGCCCCATTAGGAAGCAATGCTTTAGCAGAGCGCGAATGTCTGTGTGGCAGCGAATGCAGTTCCAAGGGACAGTGAAAACCAGCTAGAGCTTTCAGTGCTGGCAGCTTTCCTGTGGGCGCAATCTCTGGACGTTTCCAATTTGGCAGCCGGGCTCTGCCAGAGAGAGATACAGAGTGTTGCCCCATTACGAAGCAATGCTTTAGCAGAGCGCGAATGTCTGTGTGGCAGCGAATGCAGTTCCAAGGGACAGTGAAAACCAGCTACAGCTTTCAGTGCTGGCAGCTTTCCTGTGGGCGCAATCTCTGGACGTTTCCAATTTGGCAGCCGGGCTCTGCCAGAGAGAGATACAGAGTGTTGCCCCATTACGAAGCAATGCTTTAGCAGAGCGCGAATGTCTGTGTGGCAGCGAATGCAGTTCCAAGGGACAGTGAAAACCAGCTAGAGCTTTCAGTGCTGGCAGCTTTCCTGTGGGCGCAATCTCTGGACGTTTCCAATTTGGCAGCCGGGCTCTGCCAGAGAGAGATACAGAGTGTTGCCCCATTAGGAAGCAATGCTTTAGCAGAGCGCGAATGTCTGTGTGGCAGCGAATGCAGTTCCAAGGGACAGTGAAAACCAGCTAGAGCTTTCAGTGCTGGCAGCTTTCCTGTGGGCGCAATCTCTGGACGTTTCCAATTTGGCAGCCGGGCTCTGCCAGAGAGAGATACAGAGTGTTGCCCCATTAGGAAGCAATGCTTTAGCAGAGCGCGAATGTCTGTGTGGCAGCGAATGCAGTTCCAAGGGACAGTGAAAACCAGCTAGAGCTTTCAGTGCTGGCAGCTTTCCTGTGGGCGCAATCTCTGGACGTTTCCAATTTGGCAGCCGGGCTCTGCCAGAGAGAGATACAGAGTGTTGCCCCATTAGGAAGCAATGCTTTAGCAGAGCGCGAATGTCTGTGTGGCAGCGAATGCAGTTCCAAGGGACAGTGAAAACCAGCTAGAGCTTTCAGTGCTGGCAGCTTTCCTGTGGGCGCAATCTCTGGACGTTTCCAATTTGGCAGCCGGGCTCTGCCAGAGAGAGATACAGAGTGTTGCCCCATTAGGAAGCAATGCTTTAGCAGAGCGCGAATGTCTGTGTGGCAGCGAATGCAGTTCCAAGGGACAGTGAAAACCAGCTAGAGCTTTCAGTGCTGGCAGCTTTCCTGTGGGCGCAATCTCTGGACGTTTCCAATTTGGCAGCCGGGCTCTGCCAGAGAGAGAAACAGAGTGTTGCCCCATTACGAAGCAATGCTTTAGCAGAGCGCGAATGTCTGTGTGGCAGCGAATGCAGTTCCAAGGGACAGTGAAAACCAGCTAGAGCTTTCAGTGCTGGCAGCTTTCCTGTGGGCGCAATCTCTGGACGTTTCCAATTTGGCAGCCGGGCTCTGCCAGAGAGAGAAACAGAGTGTTGCCCCATTACGAAGCAATGCTTTAGCAGAGCGCGAATGTCTGTGTGGCAGCGAATGCAGTTCCAAGGGACAGTGAAAACCAGCTAGAGCTTTCAGTGCTGGCAGCTTTCCTGTGGGCGCAATCTCTGGACGTTTCCAATTTGGCAGCCGGGCTCTGCCAGAGAGAGATACAGAGTGTTGCCCCATTAGGAAGCAATGCTTTAGCAGAGCGCGAATGTCTGTGTGGCAGCGAATGCAGTTCCAAGGGACAGTGAAAACCAGCTAGAGCTTTCAGTGCTGGCAGCTTTCCTGTGGGCGCAATCTCTGGACGTTTCCAATTTGGCAGCCGGGCTCTGCCAGAGAGAGATACAGAGTGTTGCCCCATTACGAAGCAATGCTTTAGCAGAGCGCGAATGTCTGTGTGGCAGCGAATGCAGTTCCAAGGGACAGTGAAAACCAGCTAGAGCTTTCAGTGCTGGCAGCTTTCCTGTGGGCGCAATCTCTGGACGTTTCCAATTTGGCAGCCGGGCTCTGCCAGAGAGAGATACAGAGTGTTGCCCCATTAGGAAGCAATGCTTTAGCAGAGGGCGAATGTCTGTGTGGCAGCGAATGCAGTTCCAAGGGACAGTGAAAACCAGCTAGAGCTTTCAGTGCTGGCAGCTTTCCTGTGGGCGCAATCTCTGGACGTTTCCAATTTGGCAGCCGGGCTCTGCCAGAGAGAGAAACAGAGTGTTGCCCCATTACGAAGCAATGCTTTAGCAGAGCGCGAATGTCTGTGTGGCAGCGAATGCAGTTCCAAGGGACAGTGAAAACCAGCTAGAGCTTTCAGTGCTGGCAGCTTTCCTGTGGGCGCAATCTCTGGACGTTTCCAATTTGGCAGCCGGGCTCTGCCAGAGAGAGAAACAGAGTGTTGCCCCATTACGAAGCAATGCTTTAGCAGAGCGCGAATGTCTGTGTGGCAGCGAATGCAGTTCCAAGGGACAGTGAAAACCAGCTAGAGCTTTCAGTGCTGGCAGCTTTCCTGTGGGCGCAATCTCTGGACGTTTCCAATTTGGCAGCCGGGCTCTGCCAGAGAGAGATACAGAGTGTTGCCCCATTACGAAGCAATGCTTTAGCAGAGCGCGAATGTCTGTGTGGCAGCGAATGCAGTTCCAAGGGACAGTGAAAACCAGCTAGAGCTTTCAGTGCTGGCAGCTTTCCTGTGGGCGCAATCTCTGGACGTTTCCAATTTGGCAGCCGGGCTCTGCCAGAGAGAGATACAGAGTGTTGCCCCATTAGGAAGCAATGCTTTAGCAGAGCGCGAATGTCTGTGTGGCAGCGAATGCAGTTCCAAGGGACAGTGAAAACCAGCTAGAGCTTTCAGTGCTGGCAGCTTTCCTGTGGGCGCAATCTCTGGACGTTTCCAATTTGGCAGCCGGGCTCTGCCAGAGAGAGATACAGAGTGTTGCCCCATTAGGAAGCAATGCTTTAGCAGAGCGCGAATGTCTGTGTGGCAGCGAATGCAGTTCCAAGGGACAGTGAAAACCAGCTAGAGCTTTCAGTGCTGGCAGCTTTCCTGTGGGCGCAATCTCTGGACGTTTCCAATTTGGCAGCCGGGCTCTGCCAGAGAGAGAAACAGAGTG